>NW_026698255.1:0-48677 GCF_030435755.1 Ochotona princeps
TATCCCACACAAACGAATGCTCCACATGCGGGTTTCACATGCCACCAACTCCACATTCACAGGCAACTTCAGCGCCACAGCCCGTTTTCAGATAGCCCTCAATGCAAAGGCTCTAGACGCAAATATTGGTGTGAGAGCTAATTCAGTCAAGGAAACACTGCATGTTGGTGAAGGGCATATTGAAGAAGGATCAGCCGAGTGGTTCTTGTGGGAGAACAACTCCATTTGGCTCACTAACTTCACACACCATCAGGCTTCCAAGCAGCTCTCAAGGGAAACTCAGTTTTCACACTCTATGCTTAGTGCCCTATGAGTGCATTATCTAGGAATGAACAGGTAGAGCATAACACAAACGAATGCTTCACATGCGGGTTTCACATGCCACCAACTCCACATTCACAGGCAACTTCAGCGCCACAGCCGTTTTCAGATAGCCCTCAATGCAAAGGCTCTAGACGCAAATATTGGTGTGAGAGCTAATTCAATCAAGGAAACACTGCATGTTGGTGAAGGGCATATTGAAGAAGGATCAACCGAGTGTTCTTGTGGGAGAACAACTCCATTTGGCTCACTAACTTCACACACCATCAGGCTTCCAAGCAGCTCTCAAGGAAACTCAGTTTTCACACTCTATGCTTAGTGCCCTTTGAGTGCATTATCTAGGAATGAACCTGGTAGAGCATCCCACACAAACGAATGCTCACATGCGGGTTTCACATGCACCAACTCCACATTCACAGGCAACTTCAGCGCCACAGCCGTTTTCAGATAGCCCTCAATGCAAAGGCTCTAGACGCAAATATTGGTGTGAGAGCTAATTCAATCAAGGAAACACTGCATGTTGGTGAAGGGCATATTGAAGAAGGATCAGCCGAGTGGTTCTTGTGGGAGAACAACTCCATTTGGCTCACTAACTTCACACACCATCAGGCTTCCAAGCAGCTCTCAAGGAAACTCAGTTTTCAAACTCTATGCTTAGTGCCCTATGAGTGCCTAGGACTGAAATGAAGCTTGGAGAGCATCCCACATAAACGAATGCTCCACATGCGGGTTTCACATGCCACCAACTCCACATTCACAGGCAACTTCAGCGCCACAGCCGTTTTCAGATAGCCCTCAATGCAAAGGCTCTAGACGCAAATATTGGTGTGAGAGCTAATTCAATCAAGGAAACACTGCATGTTGGTGAAGGGCATATTGAAGAAGGATCAGCCGAGTAGTTCTTGTGGGAGAACAACTCCATTTGGCTCACTAACTTCACACACCATCATGCTTCCAAGCAGCTCTAAAGGAAACTCAGTTTTCACACTCTATGTTTAGTGCCCTTTGAGTGCATTATCTAGAATGAACCTGGTAGAGCATCGCACACAAACGAATGCTCCACATGCGGGTTTCACCATGCCACCAACTCCACATTCACAGGCAACTTCAGCACCACAGCCGTTTTCAGATAGCCCTCAATGCAAAGGCTCTAGGACGCAAATATTGGTGTGAGAGCTAATTCAATCAAAGGAAACACTGCATGTTGGTGAAGGGCATATTGAAGAAGGATCAGCCGAGTGGTTCTTGTGGGGAGAACAACTCCATTTGGCTCACTAACTTCACACACCATCAGGCTTCCAAGCAGCTCTCAAGGAAACTCAGTTTTCACACTCCATGCTTAGTGCCCTTTGAGTGCATTATCTAGGAATGAACCTGGTAGAGCATAACACAAACGAATGCTCCACATGCGGGTTTCACATGCCACCAACTCCACATTCACAGGCAACTTCAGCGCCACAGCCGTTTTCCAGATAGCCCTCAATGCAAAGGCTCTAGACGCAAATATGGTGTGAGAGCTAATTCAATCAGGAAACACTGCATGTTGGTGAAGGGCATATTGAAGAAG
This sequence comes from Ochotona princeps, assembly GCF_030435755.1. NCBI lineage: Eukaryota > Metazoa > Chordata > Mammalia > Lagomorpha > Ochotonidae > Ochotona > Ochotona princeps. The sequence goes on from NW_026698255.1 coordinate 1,889, forward strand.
GATCAGCCGAGTAGTTCTTGTGGGAGAACAACTCCATTTGGCTCCACTAACTTCACACACCATCAGGCTTCAAGCAGCTCTCAAGGAACTCAGTTTTCACACTCTATGCTGAGTGCCCTTTGTGTGCCTGGGACCAGAAATGAAGCTTGGTCAGCATCCCACACAAACGAATGCTCCACATGCGGGTTTCACATGCCACCAACTCCACATTCACAGGCAACTTCAGCGCCACAGCCGTTTCAGATAGCCCCTCAATGCAAAGGCTCTAGACGCAAATATTGGTGTGAGAGCTAATTCAATCAAGGAAACACTGCATGTTGCTGAAGGGCATATTGAAGAAGGATCAGCCGAGTGGTTCTTGTGGGAGAACAACTCCATTTGGCTCACTAACTTCACACACCATCAGGCTTCCAAGCAGCTCTCAAGGAAACTCAGTTTTCACACTCTATGCTTAGTGCCCTTTGAGTGCCTAGGACTGAAATGAACCTGGTAGAGCATCCCACACAAACGAATGCTCCACATGCGGGTTTCACATGCCACCAACTCCAGATTCACAGGCAACTTCAGCGCCACAGCCGTTTTCAGATAGCCCTCAATGCAAAGGCTCTAGACGCAAATATTGTGTGAGAGCTAATTCAATCAAGAAAACACTGCATGTTGGTGAAGGGCATATTGAAGAAGGATCAGCCGAGTGGTTCTTGTGGGAGAACAACTCCATTTGGCTCCCTAACTTCACACACCATCAGCTTCCAAGCAGCTCTCAAGGAAACTCAGTTTTCACACTCTATGCTTAGTGCTCTTTGTGTGGCTAGGACTGACTGAATGAAGCTTGGTCAGCAATCCCACACAAACGAATGCTCCACATGCGGGTTTCACATGCCACCAATCCCACATTCACAGGCAACTTCAGCGCCACAGCCGTTTTCAGATAGCCCTCAATGCAAAGGCTCTAGACGCAAATATTGGTGTGAGAGCTAATTCAATCAAGGAAACACTGCATGTTGGTGAAGGGCATATTGAAGAAGGATCAGCCGAGTAGTTCTTGTGGGAGAACAACTCCATTTGGCTCACTAACTTCACACACCATCAGGCTTCCAAGCAGCTCTCAAGGAAACTCAGTTTTCACACTCTATGCTTAGTGCCCTTTGTGTGCAGGGACAGAAATGAAGCTTGGTCAGCATCCCACACAAACGAATGCTCCACATGCGGGTTTCACATGCCACCAACTCCACATTCACAGGCAACATCAGCGCCACAGCCGTTTTCAGATAGCCCTCAATGCAAAGGCTCTAGACGCAAATATTGGTGTGAGAGCTAATTCAATCAAGGAAACACTGCATGTTGGTGAAAGGCATATTGAAGAAGGATCAGCCGAGTGGTTCTTGTGGGAGAAACAACTCCATTTGGCTCACTAACTTCACACACCATCAGGCTTCCAAGCAGCTCTCAAGGAAACTCAGTTTTCACACTCTATGCTTAGTGCCCTTTGTGTGCCTAGGACAGAAAAGAAGCTTGGTCAGCATCCCACACAAACGAATGCTCCACATGTGGGTTTCACATGCCACCAACTCCACATTGACAGGCAACTTCAGCGCCACAGCCGTTTTCAGATAGCCCTCAATGCAAAGGCTCTAGACGCAAATATTGGTGTGAGAGCTAATTCAATCAAGGAAACACTGCATGCTGGTGAAGGGCATATTGAAGAAGGATCAGCCGAGTGGTTCTTGTGGGAGAACAACTCCATTTGGCTCACTAACTTCACACACCATCAGGCTTCCAAGCAGCTCTCAAGGAAACTCAGTTTTCACACTCTATGTTTAGTGCCCTTTGAGTGCATTATCTAGGAATGAACCTGGTAGAGCATCCCACACAAACGAATGCTCCACATGCGGGTTTCACATGCCACCAACTCCACATTCACAGGCAACTTCAGCGCCACAGCCGTTTTCAGATAGCCCTCAATGCAAAGGCTCTAGACGCAAATATTGGTGTGAGAGCTAATTCAATCAAGGAAACACTGCATGTTGGTGAAGGGCATATTGAAGAAGAATCAGCCAAGTGGTTCTTGTGGGAGAACAACTCCATTTGACTCACTAACTTCACACACCATCAGGCTTCCAAGCAGCTCTCAAGGAAACTCAGTTTTCACACTCTATGCTTAGTGCTCTATGTGTGCCTAGACTGAAATGAAGCTTGGTCAACATCCACATAAACGAATGCTCCACTTGCGGGTTTCACATGCCACCAACTCCACATTCTCAGCGAACTTCAGCGCCACAGCCGTTTTCAGATAGCCCTCAATGCAAAGGCTCTAGACGCAAATATTGGTGTGAGAGCTAATTCAATCAAGGAAACACTGCATGTTGGTGAAGGGCATATTGAAGAAGGATCAGCCGAGTGGTTCTTGTGGGAGAACAACTCCATTTGGCTCACTAACTTCACACACCATCAGGCTTCCAAGCAGCTCTCAAGGAAACTCAGTTTTCACACTCTATGCTTAGTGCCCTATGTGTGCCTAGGACTGAAATGAAGCTTGGTCAACATCCCACAAACGAATGCTCCACATGCGGGTTTCACATGCCACCAACTCACATTGACAGGCAACTTCAGCGCCACAGCCGTTTTCAGATAGCCCTCAATGCAAAGGCTCTAGACGCAAATATTGGTGTGAGAGCTAATTCAATCAAGGAAACACTGCATGTTGGTGAAGGGCATATTGAAGAAGGATCAGCGAGTGGTTCTTGTGGGAGAACAACTCCATTTGGCTCAATAACTTCACACCATCAGGCTTCCAAGCAGCTCTCAAGGAAACTCAGTTTTCACACTCTATGTTTAGTGCCCTTTGAGTGCATTATCTAGGAATGAACCTGGTAGAGCATCCCACACAAACGAATGCTCCACATGTGGGTTTCACATGCCACCAACTCCACATTCACAGGCAACTTCAAGCGCCACAGCCGTTTTCAGATAGCCTCAATGCAAAGGCTCTAGACGCAAATATTGGTGTGAGAGCTAATTCAATCAAGGAAACACTGCATGTTGGTGAAGGGCATATTGAAGAAGGATCAGCCGAGTAGTTCTTGTGGGAGAACAACTCCATTTGGCTCACTAACTTCACACACCATCAGGCTTCCAAGCAGCTCTCAAGGAAACTCAGTTTTCACACTCTATGCTTAGTGCCCTTTGTGTGCCTAGGACTGAAATGAAGCTTGGTCAGCATCCCACACAAACGAATGCTCCACATGCGGGTTTCACATGCCACCAACTCCACATTCACAGGCAACTTCAGCGCCACAGCCGTTTTCAGATAGCCCTCAATGCAAAGGCTCTAGACGCAAATATTGGTGTGAGAGCTAATTCAATCAAGGAAACACTGCATGTTGGTGAAGGGCATATTGAAGAAGGATCAGCCGAGTAGTTCTTGTGGGAGAACAACTCCATTTGGCTCACTAACTTCACACACCATCATGCTTCCAAGCAGCTCTCAAGGAAACTCAGTTTTCACACTCTATGTTTAGTGCCCTTTGAGTGCATTATCTAGGAATGAACCTGGTAGAGCATCGCACACAAACGAATGCTCCACATGCGGGTTTCACATGCCACCAACTCCACATTCACAGGCAACTTCAGCACCACAGCCGTTTTCAGATAGCCCTCAATGCAAAGGCTCTAGACGCAAATATTGGTGTGAGAGCTAATTCAATCAAGGAAACACTGCATGTTGGTGAAGGGCATATTGAAGAAGGATCAGCCGAGTGGTTCTTGTGGGAGAACAACTCCATTTGGCTCACTAACTTCACACACCATCAGGCTTCCAAGCAGCTCTCAAGGAAACTCAGTTTTTCACACTCCATGCTTAGTGCCCTTTGAGTGCATTATCTAGGAATGAACCTGGTAGAGCATAACACAAACGAATGCTCCACATGCGGGTTTCACATGCCACCAACTCCACATTCACAGGCAACTTCAGCGCCACAGCCGTTTTCAGATAGCCCTCAATGCAAAGGCTCTAGACGCAAATATTGGTGTGAGAGCTAATTCAATCAAGGAAACACTGCATGCTGGTGAAGGGCATATTGAAGAAGGATCAGCCGAGTGGTTCTTGTGGGAGAACAACTCCATTTGGCTCCCTAACTTCACACACCATCAGGCTTCCAAGCAGCTCTCAAGGAAACTCAGTTTTCACACTCTATGCTTAGTGCCCTTTGTGTGCCTGGGACAGAAATGAAGCTTGGTCAGCATCCCACACAAACGAATGCTCCACATGCGGGTTTCACATGCCACCAACTCCACATTCACAGGCAACTTCAGCGCCACAGCCGTTTTCAGATAGCCCTCAATGCAAAGGCTCTAGACGCAAATATTGGTGTGAGAGCTAATTCAATCAAGGAAACACTGCATGTTGGTGAAGGCATATTGAAGAAGGATCAGCCGAGTGGTTCTTGTGGGAGAACAACTCCATTTGGCTCACTAACTTCACACACCATCAGGCTTCCAAGCAGCTCTCAAGGAAACTCAGTTTTCACACTCTATGCTTAGTGCCCTTTGAGTGCATTATCTAGGAATGAACCTGGTAGAGCATCCCACACAAACGAATGCTCCACATGTGGGTTTCACATGCCACCAACTCCACATTGACAGGCAACTTCAGCGCCACAGCCGTTTTCAGATAGCCCTCAATGCAAAGGCTCTAGACGCAAATATTGGTGTGAGAGCTAATTCAATCAAGGAAACACTGCATGTTGGTGAAGGGCATATTGAAGAAGGATCAGCCGAGTAGTTCTTGTGGGAGAACAACTCCATTTGGCTCACTAACTTCACACACCATCAGGCTTCCAAGCAGCTCTCAAGGAAACTCAGTTTTCACACTCTATGCTTAGTGCCCTTTGTGTGCCAGGGACAGAAATGAAGCTTGGTCAGCATCCACACAAACGAATGCTCCACATGCGGGTTTCACATGCCACCAACTCCACATTCACAGGCAACATCAGCGCCACAGCCGTTTTCAGATAGCCCTCAATGCAAAGGCTCTAGACGCAAATATTGGTGTGAGAGCTAATTCAATCAAGGAAACACTGCATGTTGGTGAAAGGCATATTGAAGAAGGATCAGCCGAGTGGTTCTTGTGGGAGAACAACTCCATTTGGCTCACTAACTTCACACACCATCAGGCTTCCAAGCAGCTCTCAAGGAAACTCAGTTTTCACACTCTATGCTTAGTGCCCTTTGTGTGCCTAGGACAGAAATGAAGCTTGGTCAGCATCCCACACAAACGAATGCTCCACATGCGGGTTTCACATGCCACCAACTCCACATTCACAGGCAACATCAGCGCCACAGCCGTTTTCAGATAGCCCTCAATGCAAAGGCTCTAGACGCAAATATTGGTGTGAGAGCTAATTCAATCAAGGAAACACTGCATGCTGGTGAAGGGCATATTGAAGAAGGATCAGCCGAGTGGTTCTTGTGGGAGAACAACTCCATTTGGCTCACTAACTTCACACACCATCAGGCTTCCAAGCAGCTCTCAAGGAAACTCAGTTTTCACACTCTATGTTTAGTGCCCTTTGAGTGCATTATCTAGGAATGAACCTGGTAGAGCATCCACACAAACGAATGCTCCACATGCGGGTTTCACATGCCACCAACTCCACATTCACAGGCAACTTCAGCGCCACAGCCGTTTTCAGATAGCCCTCAATGCAAAGGCTCTAGACGCAAATATTGGTGTGAGAGCTAATTCAATCAAGGAAACACTGCATGTTGGTGAAGGGCATATTGAAGAAGGATCAGCCGAGTGGTTCTTGTGGGAGAACAACTCCATTTGGCTCACTAACTTCACACACCATCAGGCTTCCAAGCAGCTCTCAAGGAAACTCAGTTTTCACACTCTATGCTTAGTGCTCTATGTGTGCCTAGACTGAAATGAAGCTTGGTCAACATCCCACATAAACGAATGCTCCACATGCGGGTTTCACATGCCACCAACTCCACATTCTCAGCGAACTTCAGCGCCACAGCCGTTTTCAGATAGCCCTCAATGCAAAGGCTCTAGACGCAAATATTGGTGTGAGAGCTAATTCAATCAAGGAAACACTGCATGTTGGTGAAGGGCATATTGAAGAAGGATCAGCCGAGTGGTTCTTGTGGGAGAACAACTCCATTTGGCTCACTAACTTCACACACCCATCAGGCTTCCAAGCAGCTCTCAAGGAAACTCAGTTTTCACACTCTATGCTTAGTGCTCTATGTGTGCCTAGGACTGAAATGAAGCTTGGTCAACATCGCACACAAACGAATGCTCCACATGCGGGTTTCACATGCCACCAACTCCACATTGACAGGCAACTTCAGCGCCACAGCCGTTTTCAGATAGCCCTCAATGCAAAGGCTCTAGACGCAAATATTGTGTGAGAGCTAATTCAATCAAGGAAACACTGCATGTTGGTGAAGGGCATATTGAAGAAGGATCAGCCGAGTGGTTCTTGTGGGAGAACAACTCCATTTGGCTCAATAACTTCACACCATCAGGCTTCCAAGCAGCTCTCAAGGAAACTCAGTTTTCACACTCTATGCTTAGTGCCCTTTGAGTGCATTATCTAGGAATGAACCTGGTAGAGCATCCCACACAAACGAATGCTCCACATGTGGGTTTCACATGCCACCAACTCCACATTCACAGGCAACTTCAGCGCCACAGCCGTTTTCAGATAGCCCTCAATGCAAAGGCTCTAGACGCAAATATTGGTGTGAGAGCTAATTCAATCAAGGAAACACTGCATGTTGGTGAAGGGCATATTGAAGAAGGATCAGCCGAGTAGTTCTTGTGGGAGAACAACTCCATTTGGCTCACTAACTTCACACACCATCAGGCTTCCAAGCAGCTCTCAAGGAAACTCAGTTTTCACACTCTATGCTTAGTGCCCTTTGTGTGCCTAGGACTGAAATGAAGCTTGGTCAGCATCCCACACAAACGAATGCTCCACATGCGGGTTTCACATGCCACCAACTCCACATTCACAGGCAACTTCAGCAACACAGCCGTTTTCAGATAGCCCTCAATGCAAAGGCTCTAGACGCAAATATTGGTGTGAGAGCTAATTCAATCAAGGAAACACTGCATGTTGGTGAAGGGCATATTGAAGAAGGATCAGCCGAGTGGTTCTTGTGGGAGAACAACTCCATTTGGCTCACTAACTTCACACACCATCAGGCTTCCAAGCAGCTCTCAAGGAAACTCAGTTTTCACACTCTATGCTTAGTGCCCTATGAGTGCATTATCTAGGAATGAACCTGGTAGAGCATACACACAAACGAATGCTTCACATGCGGGTTTCACATGCCACCAACTCCACATTCACAGGCAACTTCAGCGCCACAGCCGTTTTCAGATAGCCCTCAATGCAAAGGCTCTAGACGCAAATATTGGTGTGAGAGCTAATTCAATCAAGGAAACACTGCATGTTGGTGAAGGGCATATTGAAGAAGGATCAGCCGAGTGGTTCTTGTGGGAGAACAACTCCATTTGGCTCACTAACTTCACACACCATCAGGCTTCCAAGCAGCTCTCAAGGAAACTCAGTTTTCAAACTCTATGCTTAGTGCCCTATGAGTGCCTAGGACTGAAATGAAGCTTGGAGAGCATCCCACACAAACGAATGCTCCACATGCGGGTTTCACATGCCACCAACTCCACATTCACAGGCAACTTCAGCGCCACAGCCGTTTTCAGATAGCCCTCAATGCAAAAGGCTCTAGACGCAAATATTTGGTGTGAGAGCTAATTCAATCAAGGAAACACTGCATGTTGGTGAAGGGCATATTGAAGAAGGATCAGCGAGTAGTTCTTGTGGGAGAACAACTCCATTTGGCTCACTAACTTCACACACCATCAGGCTTCCAAGCAGCTCTCAAGGAAACTCAGTTTCACACTCTATGCTTAGTGCCCTTTGAGTGCATTATCTAGGAATGAACCTGGTAGAGCATAACACAAACGAATGCTCCACATGCGGGTTTCACATGCCACCAACTCCACATTCACAGGCAACTTCAGCGCCACAGCCGTTTTCAGATAGCCCTCAATGCAAAGGCTCTAGACGCAAATATTGGTGTGAGAGCTAATTCAATCAAGGAAACACTGCATGTTGGTGAAAGGGCATATTGAAGAAGGATCAGCCGAGTAGTTCTTGTGGGAGAACAACTCCATTTGGCTCACTAACTTCACACACCATCAGGCTTCCAAGCAGCTCTCAAGGAAACTCAGTTTTCACACTCTATGCTTAGTGCCCTTTGTGTGCCTGGACAGAAATGAAGCTTGGTCAGCATCCCACACAAACGAATGCTCCACATGCGGGTTTCACATGCCACCAACTCCACATTCACAGGCAACTTCAGCGCCACAGCCGTTTTCAGATAGCCCTCAATGCAAAGGCTCTAGACGCAAATATTGGTGTGAGAGCTAATTCAATCAAGGAAACACTGCATGTTGGTGAAGGGCATATTGAAGAAGGATCAGCCGAGTGGTTCTTGTGGGAGAACAACTCCATTTGGCTCACTAACTTCACACACCATCAGGCTTCCAAGCAGCTCTCAAGGAAACTCAGTTTTCACACTCTATGTTTAGTGCCCTTTGAGTGCATTATCTAGGAATGAACCTGGTAGAGCATCCCACACAAACGAATGCTCCACATGCGGGTTTCACATGCCACCAACTCCACATTCACAGGCAACTTCAGCACCACAGCCGTTTTCAGGTAGCCCCTCAATGCAAAGGCTCTAGACGCAAATATTGGTGTGAGAGCTATTCAATCAAGGAAACACTGCATGTTGGTCAAGGGCATATTGAAGAAGGATCAGCCGAGTGGTTCTTGTGGAGAACAACTCCATTTGGCTCACTAACTTCACACCCCCATCAGGCTTCCAAGCAGCTCTCAAGGAAACTCAGTTTTCACACTCTATGCTTAGTGCCTCTTTGTGTGCCTGGGACAGAAATGAAGCTTGGTCCAGCATCCCACACAAACGAATGCTCCACATGCGGGTTTCACATGCCACCAACTCCACATTCACAGGCAACTTCAGCGCCACAGCCGTTTTCAGATAGCCCTCAATGCAAAGGCTCTAGACGCAAATATTGGTGTGAGAGCTAATTCAATCAAGGAAACACTGCATGTTGGTGAAGGGCATATTGAAGAAGGATCACCCAAGTGGTTCTTGTGGGAGAACAACTCCATTTGGCTCACTAACTTCACACACCATCAGGCTTCCAAGCAGCTCTCAAGGAAACTCAGTTTTCAAACTCTATGCTTAGTGCCCTATGAGTGCCTAGGACTGAAATGAAGCTTGGAGAGCATCCCACATAAACGAATGCTCCACATGCGGGTTTCACATGCCACCAACTCCACATTCACAGGCAACTTCAGCGCCACAGCCGTTTTCAGATAGCCCTCAATGCAAAGGCTCTAGACGCAATATTGGTGTGAGAGCTAATTCAATCAAGGAAACACTGCATGTTGGTGAAGGGCATATTGAAGAAGGATCAGCCGAGTGGTTCTTGTGGGAGAACAACTCCATTTGGCTCACTAACTTCACACACCATCAGGCTTCCAAGCAGCTCTCAAGGAAACTCAGTTTTTCACACCTCTATGCTTAGTGCCCTTTGAGTGCATTATCTAGGAATGAACATGGTAGAGCATCCCACAGGTACGAATGCTCCACTTGCGGTTTCACATGCCACCAACTCCACATTCACAGGCAACTTCAGCGCCACAGCCGTTTTCAGATAGCCCTCAATGCAAAGGCTCTAGACGCAAATATTGGTGTGAGAGCTAATTCAATCAAGGAAACACTGCATGTTGGTGAAGGGCATATTGAAGAAGGATCAGCCGAGTGGTTCTTGTGGGAGAACAACTCCATTTGGCTCACTAACTTCACACCCCATCAGGCTTGCAAGCAGCTCTCAAGGAAACTCAGTTTTCACACTCTATGCTTAGTGCCCTTTGTGTGCCTGGGACAGAAATGAAGCTTGGTCAGCATCCCACACAAACGAATGCTCCACATGCGGGTTTCACATGCCACCAACTCCAGATTCACAGGCAACTTCAGCACCACAGCCGTTTTCAGATAGCCTCAATGCAAAGGCTCTAGACGCAAATATTGGTGTGAGAGCTAATTCAATCAAGGAAACACTGCATGTTGGTGAAGGGCATATTGAAGAAGGATCAGCCGAGTGGTTCTTGTGGGAGAACAACTCCATTTGGCTCACTAACTTCACACACCATCAGGCTTCCAAGCAGCTCTCCAGGAAACTCAGTTTTCAAACTCTATGCTTAGTGCTCTTTGAGTGCATTATCTAGGAATGAACCTGGTAGAGCATCCCACACAAACGAATGCTTCACATGCGGGTTTCACATGCCACCAACTCCACATTCACAGGCAACTTCAGCGCCACAGCCGTTTTCAGATAGCCCTCAATGCAAAGGTCTAGACGCAAATATTTGTGTGAGAGCTAATTCAATCAAGGAAACACTGCATGTTGGTGAAGGGCATATTGAAGAAGGATCAGCCGAGTGGTTCTTGTGGGAGAACAACTCCATTTGGCTCACTAACTTCACACACCATCAGGCTTCCAAGCAGCTCTCAAGGAAACTCAGTTTTCATACTCTATGCTTAGTGCCCTTTGAGTGCATTATCTAGGAATGAACCTGGTAGAGCATCCCACACAAACGAATGCTCCACATGCGGGTTTCACATGCCACCAACTCACATTCACAGGCAACTTCAGTGCCACAGCCATTTTCAGATAGCCCTTAATGCAAAGACTCTAGACGCAAATATTGGTGTGAGAGCTAATTCAATCAAGGAAACACTGCATGTTGGTGAAGGGCATATTGAAGAAGGATCAGCCGAGTGGTTCTTGTGGGAGAACAACTCATTTGGCTCACTAACTTCACACACCATCAGGCTTCCAAGCAGCTCTCAAGGAAACTCAGTTTTCACACTCTATGCTTAGTGCCCTTTGAGTGCATTATCTAGGAATGAACCTGGTAGAGCATCCCACACAAACGAATGCTCCACATGCGGGTTTCACATGCCACCAACTCCACATTCACAGGCAACTTCAGCGCCACAGCCGTTTTCAGATAGCCCTCAATGCAAAGGCTCTAGACGCAAATATTGGTGTGAGAGCTAATTCAATCAAGGAAACACTGCATGTTGGTGAAGGGCATATTGAAGAAGGATCAGCCGAGTGGTTCTTGTGGGAGAACAACTCCATTTGGGCTCACTAACTTCACACACCATCAGGCTTCCAAGCAGCTCTCAAGGAAACTCAGTTTTCAAACTCTATGCTTAGTGCCCTATGAGTGCCTAGGACTGAAATGAAGCTTGGAGAGCATCCCACATAACGAATGCTCCACATGCGGGTTTCACATGCCACCAACTCCACATTCACAGGCAACTTCAGCGCCACAGCCGTTTTCAGATAGCCCTCAATGCAAAGGCTCTAGACGCAAATATTGGTGTGAGAGCTAATTCAATCAAGGAAACACTGCATGTTGGTGAAGGACATATTGAAGAAGGATCAGCCGAGTGGTTCTTGTGGGAGAACAACTCCATTTGGCTCACTAACTTCACACACCATCAGGCTTCCAAGCAGCTCTCAAGGAACACTCAGTTTTCACACTCTATGCTTAGTGCCCTTTGAGTGCATTATCTAGGAATGAACATGGTAGAGCATCCCACAGGTACGAATGCTCCACATGCGGGTTTCACATGCCACCAACTCCACATTCACAGGCAACTTCAGCGCCACAGCCGTTTTCAGATAGCCCTCAATGCAAAGGCTCTAGACGCAAATATTGGTGTGAGAGCTAATTCAATCAGGAAACACTGCATGTTGGTGAAGGGCATATTGAAGAAGGATCAGCCGAGTGGTTCTTGTGGGAGAACAACTCCATTTGCGCTCACTAACTTCACACACCGTCAGGCTTCCAAGCAGCTCTCAAGGAAACTCAGTTTTCACACTCTATGCTTAGTGCCCTTTGAGTGCATTATCTAGGAATGAACCTGGTAGAGCATCCCACACAAACGAATGCTCCACATGCGGTTTCACATGCACCAACTCCACATTCACAGGCAACTTCAGCGCCACAGCCGTTTTCAGATAGCCTCAATGCAAAGGCTCTAGACGCAAATATTGGTGTGAGAGCTAATTTCAATCAAGGAAACACTGCATGTTGGTGAAGGGCATATTGAAGAAGGATCAGCCGAGTGGTTCTTGTGGGAGAACAACTCCATTTGGCTCACTAACTTCACACACCATCAGGCTTCCAAGCAGCTCTCAAGGAAACTCAGTTTTCACACTCTATGCTTAGTTCCCTTTGTATGGCTAGGACTGAAATGAACCTGGTAGAGCATCCCACACAAACGAATGCTCCACATGCGGGTTTCACATGCCACCAACTCCACATTCACAGGCAACTTCAGCGCCACAGCCGTTTTCAGATAGCCCTCAATGCAAAGGCTCTAGACGCAAATATTGGTGTGAGAGCTAATTCAATCAAGGAAACACTGCATGTTGGTGAAGGGCATATTGAAGAAGGATCAGCCGAGTGGTTCTTGTGGAGAACAACTCCATTTGGCTCACTAACTTCACACACCATCAGGCTTCAAGCAGCTCTCAAGGAAACTCAGTTTTCACACTCTATGCTTAGTGCCCTTAGAGTGCATTATCTAGGATGAACCTGGTAGAGCATCCCACACAAACGAATGCTCCACATGCGGGTTTCACATGCCACCAACTCCACATTCACAGGCAACTTCAGCGACACAGCCGTTTGCAGATAGCCCTCAATGCAAAGGCTCTAGACGCAAATATTGGTGTGAGAGCTATTTCAATCAAGGAAACACTGCATGTTGGTGAAGGGCATATTGAAGAAGGGTCAGCCGAGTAGTTCTTGTGGGAGAACAACTCCATTTGGCTCACTAACTTCACACACCATCAGGCTTCCAACAGCTCTCAATGAAACTCAGTTTTCACACTCTATGCTTAGTGCTCTATGTGTGCCTAGGACTGAAATGAAGCTTGGTCAACATCCCACACAAACGAATGCTCCACATGCGGGTTTCACATGCCACCAACTCCACATTCACAGGCAACTTCAGCGCCACAGCCGTTTTCAGATAGCCCTCAACGCAAAGGCTCTAGACGCAAATATTGGTGTGAGAGCTAATTCAATCAAGGAAACACTGCATGTTGGCTGAAGGGCATATTGAAGAAGGATCAGCGAGTGGTTCTTGTGGGAGAACAACTCCATTTGGCTCACTACTTCACACACCATCAGGCTTCCAAGCAGCTCTCAAGGAAACTCAGTTTTCAAACTCTATGCTTAGTGCCCTATGAGTGCCTAGGGACTGAAATGAAGCTTGGAGAGCATCCCACATAAACGAATGCTCCACATGCGGGTTTCACAATGCCACCAACTCCACATTCACAGGCAACTTCAGCGCCACAGCCGTTTTCAGATAGCCCTCAATGCAAAGGCTCTAGACGCAAATATTGGTGTGAGAGCTAATTCAATCAAGGAAACACTGCATGTTGGTGAAGGACATATTGAAGAAGGATCAGCCGAGTGGTTCTTGTGGGAGAACAACTCCATTTGGCTCACTAACTTCACAACACCATCAGGCTTCCAAGCAGCTCTCAAGGAAACTCAGTTTTCACACTCTATGCTTAGTGCCCTTTGAGTGCATTATCTAGGAATGAACATGGTAGAGCATCCCACAGGTACGAATGCTCCACTTGCGGGTTTCACATGCCACCAACTCCACATTCACAGGCAACTTCAGCGCCACAGCCGTTTTCAGATAGCCCTCAATGCAAAGGCTCTAGACGCAAATATTGGTGTGAGAGCTAATTCAATCAAGGAAACACTGCATGTTGGTGAAGGGCATATTGAAGAAGGATCAGCCGAGTGGTTCTTGTGGGAGAACAACTCCCATTTGGCTCACTAACTTCACACCCCATCAGGCTTGCAAGCAGCTCTCAAGGAAACTCAGTTTTCACACTCTATGCTTAGTGCCCTTTGTGTGCCTGGGACAGAAATGAAGCTTGGTCAGCATCCCACACAAACGAATGCTCCACATGCGGGTTTCACATGCCACCAACTCCACATTCACAGGCAACTTCAGCGCCACAGCCGTTTTCAGATAGCCCTCAATGCAAAGGCTCTAGACGCAAATATTGTGTGAGAGCTAATTCAATCAAGGAAACACTGCATGTTGGTGAAGGACATATTGAAGAAGGATCAGCGAGTGGTTCTTTTGGGAGAACAACTCCATTTGGCTCACTAACTTCACACACCATCAGGCTTCCAAGCAGCTCTCAAGGAAACTCAGTTTTCACACTCTATGCTTAGTGCCCTTTGAGTGCATTATCTAGGAATGAACATGGTAGAGCATCCCACAGGTACGAATGCTCCACTTGCGGGTTTCACATGCCACCAACTCCACATTCACAGGCAACTTCCAGCGCCACAGCCGTTTTCAGATAGCCTCAATGCAAAGGCTCTAGACCGCAAATATTGGTGTGAGAGCTAATTCAATCAAGGAAACACTGCATGTTGGTGAAGGGCATATTGAAGAAGGATCAGCCGAGTGGTTCTTGTGGGAGAACAACTCCATTTAGCTCACTAACTTCACACCCCATCAGGCTTCCAAGCAGCTCTCAAGGAAACTCAGTTTTCAAACTCTATGCTTAGTGCCCTATGAGTGCCTAGGACTGAATGAAGCTTGGAGAGCATCCCACATAAACGAATGCTCCACATGCGGGTTTCACATGCCACCAACTCCACATTCACAGGCAACTTCAGCGCCACAGCCGTTTTCAGATAGCCTCAATGCAAAGGCTCTAGACGCAAATATTGGTGTGAGAGCTAATTCAATCAAGGAAACACTGCATGTTGGTGAAGGACATATTGAAGAAGGATCAGCCGAGTGGTTCTTGTGGGAGAACAACTCCATTTGGCTCACTAACTTCACACACCATCAGGCTTCCAAGCAGCTCTCAAGGAAACTCAGTTTTCACACTCTATGCTTAGTGCCCTTTGAGTGCATTATCTAGAAATGAAGCTTGGTGAGCATCCCACACAAACGAATGCTCCACATGCGGGTTTCACATGCCACCAACTCCACATTCACAGGCAACTTCAGCGCCACAGCCGTTTTCAGATAGCCCCTCAAAGCAAAGGCTCTAGACACAAACATTGGTGTGAGAGCTAATTCAATCAAGGAAACACTGCATGTTGGTGAAGGGCATATTGAAGAAGTATCAGCCCAGTGGTTCTTGTGGGAGAACAACTCCATTTGGCTCACTAACTTCACACACCATCAGGCTTCCAAGCAGCTCTCAAGGAACCTCAGTTTTCACACACTATGCTTAGTGCCCTTTGAGTGCCTAGGACTGAAATGAAGCTTGGTGTGCATCCCACACAAATGAATGCTCCACATGCGGATTTCACATGCCACCAACTCCACATTCACAGGCAACTTCAGCGCCACAGCCGTTTTCAGATAGCTCTCAATGCAAAGGCTGTAGATGCAAATATTGGTGTGAGAGCTAATTCAATTAAGGAAACACTGCATGTTGGTGAAGGGCATATTGAAGAAGGATCAGCCGAGTGGTTCTTGTGGGAGGACAACTCCAATTGCTCTCTAACTTCACACACCATCAGGCTTCAAGCAGCTCTCAAGGAAACTCAGTTTTCACACTCTATCCTTGGTGCACTTTGAGTGCAGTACCTAGAAATGAAGCTTGGTGAGCATCCCACACAAACGAAAGCTCCACATGCGGGTTTCACATGCCACCAACTCCACATTCACAGGCAACTTCAGCGCCACAGCCGTTTTCAGATAGCCCTCAATGCAAAGGCTCTAGACGCAAATATTGGTGTGAGAGCTAATTCAATCAAGGAAACACTGCATGTTGGTGAAGGGCATATTGAAGAAAGATCAGCAGAGTGGTTCTTGTGGGAGAACAACTCCATTTAGCTCACTAACTTCACACACCATTAGGCTTCCAAGCAGCTCTCAAGGAAACTCAGTTTTCACACTCTAGGCTTAGTGCCCTTTAAGTGCATTTTCTAGGAATGAACCTGGTAGAGCATCCCACACAAACGAATGCTCACACTGTGGGTTTCACATGCCACCAACTCCACATTCACAGGCAACTTCAGCGCCACAGTCGTTTTCAGATAGCCCTCAATGCAAAGGCTCTAGACGCAAATATTGGTGTGAGAGCTAATTCAATCAAGGAAACACTGCATGTTGGTGAAGGGCATATTGAAGAAGGATCAGCCGAGTGGTTCTTGTGGGAGAACAACTCCATTTGGCTCACTAACTTCACACACCATCAGGCTTCCAAGCAGCTCTCAAGGGAAACTCAGTTTTCACACTCTATGCTAAGTGTCCTTTAAGTGCCTAGGAATGAAATGAAGCTTGGTGTGCATCCCACACAAACGAATGCTCCACATGCGGGTTTCACATGCCACCAACTCCACATTCACAGGCAACTTCAGCGCCACAACCGTTTTCAGATAGCTCTCAATGCAAAGGCTGTAGATGCAAATATTGTTGTGAGAGCTAATTCAATCAAGGAAACACTGCATGTTGGTGAAGGG
Source organism: Ochotona princeps (assembly GCF_030435755.1). NCBI lineage: Eukaryota > Metazoa > Chordata > Mammalia > Lagomorpha > Ochotonidae > Ochotona > Ochotona princeps. The sequence goes on from NW_026698255.1 coordinate 18,562, forward strand.
CATATTGAAGAAGGATCAGCAGAGTGGTTCTTGTGGGAGAACAACTCCATTTGACTCACTAATTTCACACACCATCAGGCTTCAAGCAGCTCTCAAGGAAACTCAGTTTTCACACTCTATGCTTAGTGCCCCTTTGAGTGCATTATCTAGGAATGAACCTGGTAGAGCATCCCACACAAACGAATGCTCCACATGCGGGTTTCACATGCCACCAACTCCACATTCACAGGCAACTTCAGTGCCACAGCCGTTTTCAGATAGCCCTCAATGCAAAGGCTCTAGACGCAAATATTGGTGTGAGAGCTAATTCAATCAAGGAAACACTGCATGTTGGTGAAGGGCATATTGAAGAAGGATCAGCCGAGTGGTTCTTGTGGGAGAACAACTCCATTTGACTCACTAACTTCACACACCATCAGGCTTCCAAGCAGCTCTCAAGGAAACTCAGTTTTCACACTCTATGCTTTGTGCCCTTTCAGTGCATTATCTAGGAATGAACCTGGTAGAGCATCCCACACAAACGAAAGCTCCACATGCGGGTTTCACATGCCACCAACTCCACATTCACAGGCAACTTCAGCGCCACAGCCGTTTTCAGATAGCCCTCAATGCAAAGGCTCTAGACGCAAATATTGGTGTGAGAGCTAATTCAATCAAGGAAACACTGCATGTTGGTGAAGGGCATATTGAAGAAGGATCAGCAGAGTGGTTCTTGTGGGAGAACAACTCCATTTGGCTCACTAACTTCACACACCATCAGGAATCCAAGCAGCTCTCAAGGAAACTCAGTTTTCACACTCTATTCTTAGTGCCCTTTGAGTGCCTAGGATTGAAATGAACCTGGTAGAGCATCCCACACAAACGAATGCTCCACATGCGGGTTTCACCATGCCACCAATTCCACATTCTCAGGCAACTTCAGCGCCTCAGCCGTTTTCAGATAGCCCTCAATGCAAAGGCTCTAGACGCAAATATTGGTGTGAGAGCTAATTCAATCAAGGAAACACTGCATGTTGGTGAAGGGCATATTGAAGAAGGATCAGCAGAGTGGTTTTTGTGGGAGAACAACTCCATTTGGCTCACTAACTTCACACACCATCAGGCTTCCAAGCAGCTCTCAAGGAAACTCAGTTTTCACACTCTATGCTTAGTGCCCTTTGAGTGCATTATCTAGGAATGAACCTGGTAGAGCATCCCACACAAACGAATGCTCCACATGTGAGGTTTCACATGCCACCAACTCCACATTCACAGGCAACTTCAGCGCCACAGCCGTTTTCAGATAGCCCTCAAAGCAAAGGCTCTAGACGCAAATATTGGTGTGACAGCTAATGCAATCAAGGAAACACTGCATGTTGGTGAAGGGCATATTGAAGAAGGATCAGCCGAGCGGTTCTTGTGGGAGAACAACTCCATTTGGCTCAGTAACTTCACACACCATCAGGCTTCCAAGCAGCTCTCAAGGAAACTCAGTTTTCACACTCTATGCTTAGTGCCCTTTGAGTGCATTATCTAGAAATGAAGCTTGGTGAGCATCCCACACAAACGAATGCTCCACATGCGGGTTTCACATGCCACCAACTCCACATTCACAGGCAACTTCAGCGCCACAGCCGTTTTCAGATAGCCCTCAATGCAAAGGCTCTAGACACAAACATTGGTGTGAGAGCTAATTCAATCAAGGAAACACTGCATGTTGGTGAAGGGCATATTGAAGAAGTATCAGCCCAGTTGTTCTTGTGGGAGAACAACTCCATTTGGCTCACTAACTTCACACACCATCAGGCTTCCAAGCAGCTCTCAAGGAAACTCAGTTTTCACACTCTATGTTTAATGCCCTTTGAGTGCATTATCTAGGAATGAACCTGGTAGAGCATCCCACACCAAACAAATGCTCCACATGCGGGTTTCACATGCACCAACTCCACATTCACAGGCAACTTCAGCGCCACAGCCGTTTTCAGATATCCCTCAATGCAAAGGCTCTAGACGCAAATATTGTGTGAGAGCTAATTCAATCAGGAAACACTGCATGTTGGTGAAGGGCATATTGAAGAAAGATCAGCCGAGTGGTTCTTGTGGGAGAACAACTCCATTTGGCTCACTAACTTCACACACCATCAGGCTTCCAAGCAGCTCTCAAGGAACCTCAGTTTTCACACACTATGCTTAGTGCCCTTTGAGTGCCTAGGCCTGAAATGAAGCTTGGTGTGCATCCCACACAAACGAATGCTCCACATGCGGATTTCACATGCCACCAACTCCACATTCACAGGCAACTTCAGCGCCACAGCCGTTTTCAGATAGCTCTCAATGCAAAGGCTGTAGATGCAAATATTGGTGTGAGAGCTAATTCAATTAAGGGAAACACTGCATGTTGGTGAAGGGCATATTGAAGAAGGATCAGCCGAGTGGTTCTTGTGGGAGGACAACTCCATTTGGCTCTCTAACTTCACACACCATCAGGCTTCAAGCAGCTCTCAAGGAAACTCAGTTTTCACACTCTATCCTTGGTGCCCCTTTGAGTGCAGTACCTAGAAATGAAGCTTGGTGAGCATCCCACACAAACGAAAGCTCCACATGCGGGTTTCACATGCCACCAACTCCACATTCACAGGCAACTTCAGCGCCACAGCCGTTTTCAGATAGCCCTCAATGCAAAGGCTCTAGAACGCAAATATTGGTGTGAGAGCTAATTCAATCAAGGAAACACTGCATGTTGGTGAAGGGCATATTGAAGAAAGATCAGCAGAGTGGTTCTTGTGGGAGAACAACTCCATTTAGCTCACTAACTTCACACACCATTAGGCTTCAAGCAGCTCTCAAGGAAACTCAGTTTTCACACTCTAGGCTTAGTGCCCTTTAAGTGCATTTTCTAGGAATGAACCTGGTAGAGCATCCCACACAAACGAATGCTCCACATGTGGGTTTCACATGCCACCAACTCCACATTCACAGGCAACTTCAGCGCCACAGTCGTTTTCAGATAGCCCTCAATGCAAAGGCTCTAGACGCAAATATTGGTGTGAGAGCTAATTCAATCAAGGAAACACTGCATGTTGGTGAAGGGCATATTGAAGAAGGATCAGCCGAGTGGTTCTTGTGGGAGAACAACTCCATTTGGCTCACTAACTTCACACACCATCAGGCTTCCAAGCAGCTCTCAAGGAAACTCAGTTTTCACACTCTATGCTAAGTGTCCTTTAAGTGCCTAGGAATGAAATGAAGCTTGGTGTGCATCCCACACAAACGAATGCTCCACATGCGGGTTTCACATGCCACCAACTCCACATTCACAGGCAACTTCAGCGCCACAACCGTTTTCAGATAGCTCTCAATGCAAAGGCTGTAGATGCAAATATTGTTGTGAGAGCTAATTCAATCAAGGAAACACTGCATGTTGGTGAAGGGCATATTGAAGAAGGATCAGCAGAGTGGTTCTTGTGGGAGAACAACTCCATTTGACTCACTAATTTCACACACCATCAGGCTTCCAAGCAGCTCTCAAGGAAACTCAGTTTTCACACTCTATGCTTAGTGCCCTTTGAGTGCATTATCTAGGAATGAACCTGGTAGAGCATCCCACACAAACGAATGCTCACATGCGGGTTTCACATGCCACCAACTCCACATTCACAGGCAACTTCAGTGCCACAGCCGTTTTCAGATAGCCCTCAATGCAAAGGCTCTAGACGCAAATATTGGTGTGAGAGCTAATTCAATCAAGGAAACACTGCATGTTGGTGAAGGGCATATTGAAGAAGGATCAGCCGAGTGGTTCTTGTGGGAGAACAACTCCATTTGACTCACTAACTTCACACACATCTGGCTTCCAAGCAGCTCTCAAGGAAACTCAGTTTTCACACTCTATGCTTTGTGCCTTTCAGTGCATTATCTAGGAATGAACCTGGTAGAGCATCCCACACAAACGAAAGCTCCACATGCGGGTTTCACATGCACCAACTCCACATTCACAGGCAACTTCAGCGCCACAGCCGTTTTCAGATAGCCCTCAATGCAAAGGCTCTAGACGCAAATATTGGTGTGAGAGCTAATTCAATCAAGGAAACACTGCATGTTGGTGAAGGGCATATTGAAGAAGGATCAGCAGAGTGGTTCTTGTGGGAGAACAACTCCATTTGGCTCACTAACTTCACACACCATCAGGAATCCAAGCAGCTCTCAAGGAAACTCAGTTTTCACACTCTATTCTTAGTGCCCTTTGAGTGCCTAGGATTGAAATGAACCTGGTAGAGCATCCCACACAAACGAATGCTCCACATGCGGGTTTCACATGCCACCAATTCCACATTCTCAGGCAACTTCAGCGCCTCAGCCGTTTTCAGATAGCCCTCAATGCAAAGGCTCTAGACGCAAATATTGGTGTGAGAGCTAATTCAATCAAGGAAACACTGCATGTTGGTGAAGGGCATATTGAAGAAGGATCAGCAGAGTGGTTTTTGTGGGAGAACAACCTCCATTTGGCTCACTAACTTCACACACCCATCAGGCTTCCAAGCAGCTCTCAAGGAAACTCAGTTTTCACACTCTATGCTTAGTGCCCCCTTTGAGTGCATTATCTAGGAATGAACCTGGTAGAGCATCCCACACAAACGAATGCTCCACATGCGGGTTTCACATGCCACCAACTCCACATTCACAGGCAACTTCAGCGCCACAGCCGTTTTCAGATAGCCCTCAATGCAAAGGCTCTAGACACAAACATTGGTGTGAGTCTAATTCAATCAAGGAAACACTGCATGTTGGTGAAGGGCATATTGAAGAAGTATCAGCCCAGTTGTTCTTGTGGGAGAACAACTCCATTTGGCTCACTAACTTCACACACCATCAGGCTTCCAAGCAGCTCTCAAGGAAACTCAGTTTTCACACTCTATGTTTAATGCCCTTTGAGTGCATTATCTAGGAATGAACCTGGTAGAGCATCCCACACAAACAAATGCTCCACATGCGGGTTTCACATGCCACCAACTCCACATTCCCAGGCAACTTCAGCGCCACAGCCGTTTTCAGATATCCCTCAATGCAAAGGCTCTAGACGCAAATATTGGTGTGAGAGCTAATTCAATCAAGGAAACACTGCATGTTGGTGAAGGGCATATTGAAGAAAGATCAGCCGAGTGGTTCTTGTGGGAGAACAACTCCATTTGGCTCACTAACTTCACACACCATCAGGCTTCCAAGCAGCTCTCAAGGAACCTCAGTTTTCACACACTATGCTTAGTGCCCTTTGAGTGCCTAGGCCTGAAATGAAGCTTGGTGTGCATCCCACACAAACGAATGCTCCACATGCGGATTTCACATGCCACCAACTCCACATTCACAGGCAACTTCAGCGCCACAGCCGTTTTCAGATAGCTCTCAATGCAAAGGCTGTAGATGCAAATATTGGTGTGAGAGCTAATTCAATTAAGGAAACACTGCATGTTGGTGAAGGGCATATTGAAGAAGGATCAGCCGAGTGGTTCTTGTGGGAGGACAACTCCATTTGGCTCTCTAACTTCACACACCATCAGGCTTCAAGCAGTTCTCAAGGAAACTCAGTTTTCACACTCTATCCTTGGTGCCCTTTGAGTGCAGTACCTAGAATGAAGCTTGGTGAGCATCCCACACAAACGAAAGCTCCACATGCGGGTTTCACATGCCACCAACTCCACATTCACAGGCAACTTCAGCGCCACAGCCGTTTTCAGATAGCCCTCAATGCAAAGGCTCTAGACGCAAATATTGGTGTGACAGCTAATTCAATCAAGGAAACACTGCATGTTGGTGAAGGGCATATTGAAGAAGGATCAGCCGAGTGGTTCTTGTGGGAGAAGAAACTCCATTTGGCTCAGTAACTTCACACACCATCAGGCTTCCAAGCAGCTCTCAAGGAAACTCAGTTTTCACATTCTATGCTTAGTGCCATTTGAGTGCATTATCTAGGAATGAACCTGGTAGAGCATCCCACACAAAAGAATGCTCCCACATGCGGTTTCACATGCCACCAACTCACATTCTGAGGCAACTTCAGCGCCACAGCCGTTTTCAGATAGCCCTCAATGCAAAGGCTGTAGATGCAAATATTGGTGTGACAGCTAATTCAATCAAGAAAACACTGCATGTTGGTGAAGGGCATATTGAAGAAGGATCAGCCGAGTGGTTCTTGTGGAGAACAACTCCATTTGGCTCACTAACTTCACACACCATCAGGCTTCCAAGCAGCTCTCAAGGAAACTCAGTTTTCACACTCTATGCTAAGTGTCCTTTAAGTGCCTATGAATGAAATGAAGCTTGGTGTGCATCCCACACAAACGAATGCTCCACATGCGGGTTTCACATGCCACCAACTCCACATTCACAGGCAACTTCAGCGCCACAACCGTTTTCAGATAGCTCTCAATGCAAAAGGCTGTAGATGCAAATATTGTTGTGAGAGCTAATTCAATCAAGGAAACACTGCATGTTGGTGAAGGGCATATTGAAGAAGGATCAGCCGAGTGTTCTTGTGGGAGAACAACTCCATTTGACTCACTAACTTCACACACCATCAGGCTTCCAAGCAGCTCTCAAGGAAACTCAGTTTTCACACTCTATGCTTAGTGCCCTTTGAGTGCATTATCTAGGAATGAACCTGGTAGAGCATCCCACACAAACGAATGCTCCACATGCGGGTTTCACATGCCACCAACTCACATTCACAGGCAACTTCAGTGCCACAGCCATTTTCAGATAGCCCTCAATGCAAAGGCTCTAGACGCAAATATTGGTGTGAGAGCTAATTCAATCAAGGAAACACTGCATGTTGGTGAAGGGCATATTGAAGAAGGATCAGCCGAGTGGTTCTTGTGGGAGAACAACTCCATTTGGCTCACTAACTTCACACACCATCAGGCTTCCAAGCAGCTCTCAAGGAAACTCAGTTTTCACACTCTATGCTAAGTGTCCTTTAAGTGCCTAGGAATGAAATGAAGCTTGGTGTGCATCCCACACAAACGAATGCTCCACATGCGGGTTTCACATGCCACCAACTCCACATTCACAGGCAACTTCAGCGCCACAACCGTTTTCAGATAGCTCTCAATGCAAAGGCTGTAGATGCAAATATTGTTGTGAGAGCTAATTCAATCAAGGAAACACTGCATGTTGGTGAAGGGCATATTGAAGAAGGATCAGCAGAGTGGTTCTTGTGGGAGAACAACTCCATTTGACTCACTATTTCACACACCATCAGGCTTCCAAGCAGCTCTCAAGGAAACTCAGTTTTCACACTCTATGCTTAGTGCCCCTTTGAGTGCATTTTCTAGGAATGAACCTGGTAGAGCATCCCACACAAACGAATGCTCCACATGCGGGTTTCACATGCCACCAACTCCACATTCACAGGCAACTTCAGTGCCACAGCCGTTTTCAGATAGCCCTCAATGCAAAGGCTCTAGACGCAAATATGGTGTGAGAGCTAATTCAATCAAGGAAACACTGCATGTTGGTGAAGGGCATATTGAAGAAGGATCAGCCGAGTGGTTCTTGTGGGAGAACAACTCCATTTGACTCACTAACTTCACACACCATCAGGCTTCCAAGCAGCTCTCAAGGAAACTCAGTTTTCACACTCTATGCTTTGTGCCCTTTCAGTGCATTATCTAGGAATGAACCTGGTAGAGCATCCACACAAACGAAAGCTCCACATGCGGGTTTCACATGCCACCAACTCCACATTCACAGGCAACTTCAGCGCCACAGCCGTTTTCAGATAGCCCTCAATGCAAAGGCTCTAGACGCAAATATTGGTGTGAGAGCTAATTCAATCAAGGAAACACTGCATGTTGGTGAAGGGCATATTGAAGAAGGATCAGCAGAGTGGTTCTTGTGGGAGAACAACTCCATTTGGCTCACTAACTTCACACACCATCAGGAATCCAAGCAGCTCTCAAGGAAACTCAGTTTTCACACTCTATTCTTAGTGCCCTTTGAGTGCCTAGGATTGAAATGAACCTGGTAGAGCATCCCACACAAACGAATGCTCCACATGCGGGTTTCACATGCCACCAATTCCACATTCTCAGGCAACTTCAGCGCCTCAGCCGTTTTCAGATAGCCCTCAATGCAAAGGCTCTAGACGCAAATATTGGTGTGAGAGCTAATTCAATCAAGGAAACACTGCATGTTGGTGAAGGGCATATTGAAGAAGGATCAGCAGAGTGGTTTTTGTGGGAGAACAACTCCATTTGGCTCACTAACTTCACACACCATCAGGCTTCCAAGCAGCTCTCAAGGAAACTCAGTTTTCACACTCTATGCTTAGTGCCCTTTGAGTGCATTATCTAGGGAATGAACCTGGTAGAGCATCCCACACAAACGAATGCTCCACATGCGGGTTTCACATGCCACCAACTCCACATTCACAGGCAACTTCAGCGCCACAGCCGTTTTCAGATAGCCCTCAATGCAAAGGCTCTAGACACAAACATTGGTTGTGAGAGCTAATTCAATCAAGGAAACACTGCATGTTGGTGAAGGGCATATTGAAGAAGTATCAGCCCAGTTGTTCTTGTGGGAGAACAACTCCATTTGGCTCACTAACTTCACACACCATCAGGCTTCCAGCAGCTCTCAAGGAAACTCAGTTTTCACACTCTATGTTTAATGCCCTTTGAGTGCATTATCTAGGAATGAACCTGGTAGAGCATCCCACACAAACAAATGCTCCACATGCGGGTTTCACATGCCACCAACTCCACATTCACAGGCAACTTCAGCGCCACAGCCGTTTTTCAGATATCCCTCAATGCAAAGGCTCTAGACGCAAATATTGGTGTGAGAGCTAATTCAATCAAGGAAACACTGCATGTTGGTGAAGGGCATATTGAAGAAAGATCAGCCGAGTGGTTCTTGTGGGAGAACAACTCCATTTGGCTCACTAACTTCACACACCATCAGGCTTCCAAGCAGCTCTCAAGGAACCTCAGTTTTCACACACACTATGCTTAGTGCCCTTTGAGTGCCTAGGCCTGAAATGAAGCTTGGTGTGCATCCCACACAAACGAATGCTCCACATGCGGATTTCACATGCCACCAACTCCACATTCACAGGCAACTTCAGCGCCACAGCCGTTTTCAGATAGCTCTCAATGCAAAGGCTGTAGATGCAAATATTGGTGTGAGAGCTAATTCAATTAAGGAAACACTGCATGTTGGTGAAGGGCATATTGAAGAAGGATCAGCCGAGTGGTTCTTGTGGGAGGACAACTCCATTTGGCTCTCTAACTTCACACACCATCAGGCTTCAAGCAGCTCTCAAGGAAACTCAGTTTTCACACTCTATCCTTGGTGCCCTTTGAGTGCAGTACCTAGAAATGAAGCTTGGTGAGCATCCCACACAAACGAAAGCTCCACATGCGGGAAGGTTTCACATGCCACCAACTCCACATTCACAGGCAACTTCAGCGCCACAGCCGTTTTCAGATAGCCCTCAATGCAAAGGCTCTAGACGCAAATATTGGTGTGACAGCTAATTCAATCAAGGAAAACACTGCATGTTGGTGAAGGGCATATTGAAGAAGGATCAGCCGAGTGGTTTCTTGTGGGAGAACAACTCCATTTGGCTCAGTAACTTCACACACCATCAGGCTTCCAAGCAGCTCTCAAGGGAAACTCAGTTTTCACATTCTATGCTTAGTGCCATTTGAGTGCATTATCTAGGAATGAACCTGGTAGAGCATCCCACACAAAAGAATGCTCCACATGCGGGTTTCACATGCCACCAACTCACATTCTGAGGCAACTTCAGCGCCACAGCCGTTTTCAGATAGCCCTCAATGCAAAGGCTGTAGATGCAAATATTGGTGTGACAGCTAATTCAATCAAGAAAACACTGCATGTTGGTGAAGGGCATATTGAAGAAGGATCAGCCGAGTGGTTCTTGTGGGAGAAACAACTCCATTTGGCTCACTAACTTCACACACCATCAGGCTTCCAAGCAGCTCTCAAGGAAACTCAGTTTTCACACTCTATGCTAAGTGTCCCTTTAAGTGCCTAGGAATGAAATGAAGCTTGGTGTGCATCCCACACAAACGAATGCTCCACATGCGGTTTCACATGCCACCAACTCCACATTCACAGGCAACTTCAGCGCCACAACCGTTTTCAGATAGCTCTCAATGCAAAGGCTGTAGATGCAAATATTGTTGTGAGAGCTAATTCAATCAAGGAAACACTGCATGTTGGTGAAGGGCATATTGAAGAAGGATCAGCCGAGTGGTTCTTGTGGGAGAACAACTCCATTTGACTCACTAACTTCACACACCATCAGGCTTCCAAGCAGCTCTCAAGGAAACTCAGTTTTCACACTCTATGCTTAGTGCCCTTTGAGTGCATTATCTAGGAATGAACCTGGTAGAGCATCCCACACAAACGAATGCTCCACATGCGGGTTTCACATGCCACCAACTCCACATTCACAGGCAACTTCAGTGCCACAGCCATTTTCAGATAGCCCTCAATGCAAAGGCTCTAGACACAAATATTGGTGTGAGAGCTAATTCAATCAAGGAAACACTGCATGTTGGTGAAGGGCATATTGAAGAAGGATCAGCCGAGTGGTTCTTGTGGAGAACAACTCCATTTGACTCACTAACTTCACACACCATCAGGCTTCCAAGCAGCTCTCAAGGAAACTCAGTTTTCACACTCTATGCTTTGTGCCCTTTCAGTGCATTATCTAGGAATGAACCTGGTAGAGCATCCCACACAAACGAAAGCTCCACATGCGGGTTTCACATGCCACCAACTCCACATTCACAGGCAACTTCAGCGCCACAGCCGTTTTCAGATAGCCCTCAATGCAAAGGCTCTAGACGCAAACATTGGTGTGAGAGCTAATTCAATCAAGGAAACACTGCATGTTGGTGAAGGGCATATTGAAGAAGGATCAGCAGAGTGGTTCTTGTGGGAGAACAACTCCATTTGGCTCACTAACTTCACACACCATCAGGAATCCAAGCAGCTCTCAAGGAAACTCAGTTTTCACACTCTATGCTAAGTGCCCTTTGAGTGCCTAGGATTGAAATGAACCTGGTAGAGCATCCCACACAAACGAATGCTCCACATGCGGGTTTCACATGCCACCAATTCCACATTCTCAGGCAACTTCAGCACCACAGCCGTTTTCAGATAGCCCTCAATGCAAAGGCTCTAGACGCAAATATTGATGTGAGAGCTAATTCAATCAAGGAAACACTGCATGTTGGTGAAGGGCATATTGAAGAAGGATCAGCAGAGTGGTTTTTGTGGGAGAACAACTCCATTTGGCTCAGTAACTTCACACAGCATGAGGCTTCCAAGCAGCTCTCAAGGAAACTCAGTTTTCAAACTCTATGCTAAGTGCCCTTTGAGTGCATTATCTAGGAATGAACCTGGTAGAGCATCCCACACAAACGAATGCTCCACATGCGGGTTTCACATGCCACCAACTCCACATTCACAGGCAACTTCAGCGCCACAGCCGTTTTCAGATAGCCCTCAATGCAAAGGCTCTAGACGCAAATATTGGTGTGACAGCTAATGCAATCAAGGAAACACTGCATGTTGGTGAAGGGCATATTGAAGAAGGATCAGCCCAGTGGTTCTTGTGGGAGAACAACTCCATTTGGCTCACTAACTTCACACAGCATCAGGCTTCCAAGCAGCTCTCAAGGAAACTCAGTTTTCACACTCTATGCTCAGTGCCCTTGGAGTGCCTAGGAATGAAATGAAGCTTGGTGTGCATCCCACACAAACGAATGCTCCACATGCGGGTTTCACATGCCACCAACTCCACATTCACAGGCAACTTCAGCGCCACAGCCGTTTTCAGATAGCCCTCAATGCAAAGGCTCTAGACACAAACATTGGTGTGAGAGCTAATTCAATCAAGGAAACACTGCATGTTGGTGAAGGGCATATTGAAGAAAGATCAGCCGAGTGGTTCTTGTGGGAGAACAACTCCATTTGGCTCACTAACTTCACACACCATCAGGCTTCCAAGCAGCTCTCAAGGAACCTCAGTTTTCACACACTATGCTTAGTGCCCTTTGAGTGCCTAGGCCTGAAATGAAGCTTGGTGTGCATCCCACACAAACGAATGCTCCACATGCGGATTTCACATGCCACCAACTCCACATTCACAGGCAACTTCAGCGCCACAGCCGTTTTCAGATAGCTCTCAATGCAAAGGCTGTAGATGCAAATATTGGTGTGAGAGCTAATTCAATTAAGGAAACACTGCATGTTGGTGAAGGGCATATTGAAGAAGGATCAGCCGAGTGGTTCTTGTGGGAGGACAACTCCATTTGGCTCTCTAACTTCACACACCATCAGGCTTCAAGCAGCTCTCAAGGAAACTCAGTTTTCACACTCTATCCTTGGTGCCCTTTGAGTGCAGTACCTAGAAATGAAGCTTGGTGAGCATCCCACACAAACGAAAGCTCCACATGCGGGTTTCACATGCCACCAACTCCACATTCACAGGCAACTTCAGCGCCACAGCCGTTTTCAGATAGCCCTCAATGCAAAGGCTCTAGACGCAAATATTGGTGTGACAGCTAATTCAATCAAGGAAACACTGCATGTTGGTGAAGGGCATATTGAAGAAGGATCAGCCGAGTGGTTCTTGTGGGAGAACAACTCCATTTGGCTCACTAACTTCACACACCATCAGGCTTCCAAGCAGCTCTCAAGGAAACTCAGTTTTCACATTCTATGCTTAGTGCCATTTGAGTGCATTATCTAGGAATGAACCTGGTAGAGCATCCCACACAAAAGAATGCTCCACATGCGGGTTTCACATGCCACCAACTCACATTCTCAGGCAACTTCAGTGCCACAGCCGTTTTCAGATAGCCCTCAATGCAAAGGCTGTAGACGCAAATATTGGTGTGACACCTAATTCAATCAAGAAAACACTGCATGTTGGTGAAGGGCATATTGAAGAAGGATCAGCCGAGTGGTTCTTGTGGGAGAACAACTCCATTTGGCTCACTAACTTCACACACCATCAGGCTTCCAAGCAGCTCTCAAGGAAACTCAGTTTTCACACTCTATGCCAAGTGTCCTTTAAGTGCCTAGGAATGAAATGAAGCTTGGTGTGCATCCCACACAAACGAATGCTCCACATGCGGGTTTCACATGCCACCAACTCCACATTCACAGGCAACTTCAGCGCCACAACCGTTTTCAGATAGCTCTCAATGCAAAGGCTGTAGATGCAAATATTGTTGTGAGAGCTAATTCAATCAAGGAAACACTGCATGTTGGTGAAGGGCATATTGAAGAAGGATCAGCCGAGTGGTTCTTGTGGGAGAACAACTCCATTTGGCTCACTAACTTCACACACCATCAGGCTTCCAAGCAGCTCTCAAGGAAACTCAGTTTTCACACTCTATGCTTTGTGCCCTTTGAGTGCATTATCTAGGAATGAACCTGGTAGAGCATCCCACACAAACGAATGCTCCACATGCGGGTTTCACATGCCACCAACTCCACATTCACAGGCAACTTCAGCGCCACAGCCGTTTTCAGATAGCCCTCAATGCAAAGGCTCTAGACGCAAATATTGGTGTGAGAGCTAATTCAATCAAGGAAACACTGCATGTTGGTGAAGGGCATATTGAAGAAGGATCAGCCGAGTGGTTCTTGTGGGAGAACAACTCCATTTGACTCACTAACTTCACACACCATCAGGCTTCCAAGCAGCTCTCAAGGAAACTCAGTTTTCACACTCTATGCTTTGTGCCCTTTCAGTGCATTATCTAGGAATGAACCTGGTAGAGCATCCCACACAAACGAAAGCTCCACATGCGGGTTTCACATGCCACCAACTCCACATTCACAGGCAACTTCAGCGCCACAGCCGTTTTCAGATAGCCCTCAATGCAAAGGCTCTAGACGCAAATATTGGTGTGAGAGCTAATTCAATCAAGGAAACACTGCATGTTGGTGAAGGGCATATTGAAGAAGGATCAGCAGAGTGGTTCTTGTGGGAGAACAACTCCATTTGGCTCACTAACTTCACACACCATCAGGAATCCAAGCAGCTCTCAAGGAAACTCAGTTTTCACACTCTATTCTTAGTGCCCTTTGAGTGCCTAGACCTGAAATGAAGCTTGGTGTGCATCCCACACAAACGAATGCTCCACATGCGGATTTCACATGCCACCAACTCCACATTCACAGACAACTTCAGCGCCACAGCCGTTTTCAGATAGCTCTCAATGCAAAGGCCGTAGACACAAATATTGTTGTGAGAGCTAATTCAATCAAGGAAACACTGCATGTTGGTGAAGGGCATATTGAAGAAGGATCAGCCGAGTGGTTCTTGTGGGAAGACAACTCCATTTGGCTCTCTAACTTCACACACCATCAGGCTTCCAAGCAGCTCTCAAGGAACTCAGTTTTCACACTCTATCCTTAGTGCCCTTTGAGTGCAGTACATAGAAATGAAGCTTGGTGTGCATCCCACACAAACGAATGCTCCACATGCGGGTTTCACATGCCACCAACTCCACATTCACAGGCAACTTCAGCGCCACAGCCGTTTTCAGATAGCCCTCAATGCAAATGCTGTAGATGCAAATATTGGTGTGAGAGGTAATTCAATCAAGGAAACACTGCATGTTGGTGAAGGGCATATTGAAGAAGGATCAGCCGAGTGGTTCTTGTGGGAGAACAACTCCATTTGGCTCACTAACTTCACACACCATCAGACTTCCAAGCAGCTCTCAAGGAAACTCAGGTTTCACACTCTATGCTTAGTGCCCTTTGAGTGCCTAGGATTGAAATGAACCTGGTAGAGCATCCCACACAAACGAATGCTCCACATGCGGGTTTCACATGCCACCAATTCCACATTCTCAGGCAACTTCAGCACCACAGCCGTTTTCAGATAGCCCTCAATGCAAATGCTGTAGATGCAAATATTGGTGTGAGAGGTAATTCAATCAAGGAAACACTGCATGTTGGTGAAGGGCATATTGAAGAAGGATCAACCGAGTGGTTCTTGTGGGAGAACAACTCCATTTGGCTCACTAACTTCACACACCATCAGACTTCCAAGCAGCTCTCAAGGAAACTCAGGTTTCACACTCTATGCTTAGTGCCCTTTAAGTGCATTATCTAGGAATGAACCTGGTAGAGCATCCCACACAAAAGAATGCTCCACATGCGGGTTTCACATGCCACCAACTCCACATTCACAGGCAACTTCAGCGCCACAGCCGTTTTCAGATAGCCCTCAATGCAAAGGCTCTAGACGCAAATATTGGTGTGACAGCTAATTGAATCAAGAAAACACTGCCTGTTGGTGAAGGGCATATTGAAGAAGGATCAGCCGAGTGGTTCTTGTGGGAGAACAACTCCATTTGGCTCACTAACTTCACACACCATCAGGCTTCCAAGCAGCTCTCAAGGAAACTCAGTTTTCACACTCTATGCTTTGTGCCCTTTGAGTGCATTATCTAGGAATGAACCTGGTAGAGCATCCCACACAAACGAAAGCTCCACATGCAGGTTTCACATGCCACCAACTCCACATTCACAGGCAACTTCAGCGCCACAGCCGTTTTCAGATAGCCCTCAATGCAAAGGCTCTAGAAGCAAATATTGGTGTGAGAGCTAATTCAATCAAGGAAACACTGCATGTTGGTGAAGGGCATATTGAAGAAGGATCAGCCGAGTGGTTCTTGTGGGAGAACAACTCCATTTGGCTCACTAACTTCACACACCATCAGGAATCCAAGCAGCTCTCAAGGAAACTCAGTTTTCACACTCTATTCTTAGTGCCCTTTGAGTGCCTAGGATTGAAATGAACCTGGTAGAGCATCCCACACAAACGAATGCTCCACATGCGGGTTTCACATGCCACCAATTCCACATTCTCAGGCAACTTCAGCACCACAGCCGTTTTCAGATAGCCCTCAATGCAAAGGCTCTAGACGCAAATATTGGTGTGAGAGCTAATTCAATCAAGGAAACACTGCATGTTGGTGAAGGGCATATTGAAGAAGGATCAGCAGAGTGGTTTTTGTGGGAGAACAACTCCATTTGGCTCACTAACTTCACACACCATCAGGCTTCCAAGCAGCTCTCAAGGAAACTCAGTTTTCAAACTCTATGCTTAGTGCCCTTTGAGTGCATTATCTAGGAATGAACCTGGTAGAGCATCCCACACAAACGAATGCTCCACATGCGGGTTTCACATGCCACCAACTCCACATTCACAGGCAACTTCAGCGCCACAGCCGTTTTCAGATAGCCCTCAATGCAAAGGCTCTAGACGCAAATATTGGTGTGACAGCTAATGCAATCAAGGAAACACTGCATGTTGGTGAAGGGCATATTGAAGAAGGATCAGCCGAGCGGTTCTTGTGGGAGAACAACTCCATTTGGCTCAGTAACTTCACACACCATCAGGCTTCCAAGCAGCTCTCAAGGAAACTCAGTTTTCACACTCTATGCTCAGTGCCCTTGGAGTGCCTAGGAATGAAATGAAGCTTGGTGTGCATCCCACACAAACGAATGCTCCACATGCGGGTTTCACATGCCACCAACTCCACATTCACAGGCAACTTCAGCGCCACAGCCGTTTTCAGATAGCCCTCAATGCAAAGGCTCTAGACGCAAATATTGGTGTGACAGCTAATTCAATCAAGGAAACACTGCATGTTGGTGAAGGGCATATTGAAGAAGGATCAGCCGAGTGGTTCTTGTGGGAGAACAACTCCATTTGGCTCACTAACTTCACACACCATCAGACTTCCAAGCAGCTCTCAAGGAAACTCAGGTTTCACACTCTATGCTTAGTGCCCTTTAAGTGCATTATCTAGGAATGAACCTGGTAGAGCATCCCACACAAAAGAATTCTCCACATGCGGGTTTCACATGCCACCAACTCCACATTCACAGGCAACTTCAGCGCCACAGCCGTTTTCAGATAGCCCTCAATGCAAAGGCTCTAGACGCAAATATTGGTGTGACAGCTAATTGAATCAAGAAAACACTGCATGTTGGTGAAGGGCATATTGAAGAAGGATCAGCCGAGTGGTTCTTGTGGGAGAACAACTCCATTTGGCTCACTAACTTCACACACCATCAGGCTTCCAAGCAGCTCTCAAGGAAACTCAGTTTTCACACTCTATTCTTAGTGCCCTTTAAGTGCCTAGGAATGAAATGAAGCTTGGTGTGCATCCCACACAAACGAATGCTCCACATGCGGGTTTCACATGCCACCAACTCCACATTCTCAGGCAACTTCAGCGCCACAGCCATTTTCAGATAGCTCTCAATGCAAAGGCTGTAGATGCAAATATTGGTGTGAGAGCTAATAGAATCAAGGATACACTGCATGTTAGTGAAGGGCATATTGAAGAAGGATCAGCTGAGTGGTTCTTGTGGGAGAACAACTCCATTTGGCTCACTAACTTCACACACCATCAGGCTTCCAAGCAGCTCTCAAGGAAACTCAGTTCTCACACTCTATGCTTAGTGCCCTTTGAGTGCCTAGGACTGAAATGAAGCTTGGTAAACATCCCACACAAACGAATGCTCCACATGCGGGTTTCACATGCCACCAACTCCACATTCACAGGCAACTTCAGCGCCACAGCCGTTTTCAGATAGCTCTCAATGCAAAGGCCGTAGACACAAATATTGTTGTGAGAGCTAATTCAATCAAGGAAACACTGCATGTTGGTGAAGGGCATATTGAAGAAGGATCAGCCGAGTGGTTCTTGTGGCAGAACAACTCCATTTGGCTCACTAACTTCACACACCATCAGGCTTCCAAGCAGCTCTCAAGGAAACTCAGGTTTCACACTCTATGTTTAGTGCAATTTGAGTGCCTAGGACTGAAATGAAGCTTGGTAAACATCCCACACAAACGAATGCTCCACATGCGGGTTTCACATGCCACCAACTCCACATTCACAGGCAACTTCAGCACCACAGCCGTTTTCAGATAGCCCTCAATGCAAAGGCTCTAGACGCAAATATTGGTGTGAGAGCTAATTCAATCAAGGAAACACTGCATGTTGGTGAAGGGCATATTGAAGAAAGATCAGCCCAGTGGTTCTTGTGGGAGAACAACTCCATTTGGCTCACTAACTTCACACACCATCAGGCTTCCAAGCAGCTCTCAAGGAAACTCAGTTTTCACACTCTATGCTTAGTGCCCTTTGAGTGCATTATCTAGGAATGAACCTGGTAGAGCATCCCACACAAACGAATGCTCCACATGCGGGTTTCACATGCCACCAACTCCACATTCACAGGCAACTTCAGCGCCACAGCCGTTTTCAGATAGCCCTCAATGCAAAGGCTGTAGACGCAAATATTGGTGTAACAGCTAATTCAATCAAGGAAACACTGCATGTTGGTGAAGGGCATATTGAAGAAGGATCAGCAGAGTGGTTCTTGTGGGAGAACAACTCCATTTGGCTCACTAACTTCACACACCATCAGGAATCCAAGCAGCTCTCAAGGAAACTCAGTTTTCACACTCTATGCTTAGTGCCCTTTGAGTGCCTAGGATTGAAATGAACCTGGTAGAGCATCCCACACAAACGAATGCTCCACATGCGGGTTTCACATGCCACCAATTCCACATTCTCAAGCAACTTCAGCACCACAGCCGTTTTCAGATAGCCCTCAATGCAAAGGCTCTAGACGCAAATATTGGTGTGAGAGCTAATTCAATCAAGGAAACACTGCATGTTGGTGAAGGGCATATTGAAGAAGGATCAGCAGAGTGGTTCTTGTGGGAGAACAGCTCCATTTGGCTCACTAACTTCACACAGCATGAGGCTTCCAAGCAGCTCTCAAGGAAACTCAGTTTTCACACTCTATGCTTAGTGCCCTTTGAGTGCATTATCTCGGAATGAACCTGGTAGAGCATCCCACACAAAAGAATGCTCCACATGCGGGTTTCACATGCCAGCAACTCCACATTCACAGGCAACTTCAGCGCCACAGCCGTTTTCAGATAGCCCTCAATGCAAAGGCTATAGACGCAAATATTGGTGTGACAGCTAATTCAATCAAGGAAACACTGCATGTTGGTGAAGGGCATATTGAAGAAGGATCAGCCGAGTGGTTCTTGTGGGAGAACAACTCCATTTGGCTCAGTAACTTCACACACCATCAGGCTTCCAAGCAGCTCTCAAGGAAACTAAGTTTTCACACTCTATGCTTAGTGCCATTGGAGTGCCTAGGAATGAAATGAAGCTTGGTGTGCATCCCACACAAACGAATGCTCCACATGCGGGTTTCACATGCCACCAACTCCACATTCACAGGCAACTTCAGCGCCACAGCCGTTTTCAGATATCCCTCAATTCAAAGGCTCTAGACGCAAACATTGGTGTGAGAGCTAATTCAATCAAGGAAACACTGCATGTTGGTGAAGGGCATATTGAAGAAGGATCAGCCGAGTGGTTCTTGTGGGAGAACAACTCCATTTGGCTCACTAACTTCACACACCATCAGGCTTCCAAGCAGCTCTCAAGGAACCTCAGTTTTCACACACTATGCTTAGTGCCCTTTGAGTGCCTAGGCCTGAAATGAAGCTTGGTGTGCATCCCACACAAACGAATGCTCCACATGCGGATTTCACATGCCACCAACTCCACATTCACAGGCAACTTCAGCGCCACAGCCGTTTTCAGATAGCTCTCAATGCAAAGGCCGTAGACACAAATATTGGTGTGAGAGCTAATTCAATCAAGGAAACACTGCATGTTGGTGAAGGGCATATTGAAGAAGGATCAGCCGAGTGGTTCTTGTGGGAGGACAACTCCATTTGGCTCTCTAACTTCACACACCATCAGGCTTCCAAGCAGCTCTCAAGGAACTCAGTTTTCACACTCTATCCTTAGTGCCCTTTGAGTGCAGTACCTAGAAATGAAGCTTGATGAGCATCCCACACAAACGAATGCTCCACATGCGGGTTTCACATGCCACCAACTCCACATTCACAGGCAACTTCAGCGCCACAGCCGTTTTCCGATAGCCCTCAATGCAAAGGCTCTAGACGCAAATATTGGTGTGAGAGCTAATTCAATCAAGGAAACACTGCATGTTGGTGAAGGGCATATTGAAGAAAGATCAGCCGAGTGGTTCTTGTGGGAGAACAACTCCATTTGGCTCACTAACTTCACACACCATCAGGCTTCCAAGCAGCTCTCAAGGAAACTCAGGTTTCACACTCTATGCTTAGTGCCCTTTAAGTGCATTATCTAGGACTGAACCTGGTAGAGCATCCCACACAAAAGACTGCTCCACATGCGGGTTTCACATGCCACCAACTCCACATTCACAGGCAACTTCAGCGCCACAGCCGTTTTCAGATAGCCCTCAATGCAAAGGCTCTAGACGCAAATATTGGTGTGACAGCTAATTGAATCAAGAAAACACTGCATGTTGGTGAAGGGCATATTGAAGAAGGATCAGCCGAGTGGTTCTTGTGGGAGAACAACTCCATTTGGCTCACTAACTTCACACACCATCAGGCTTCCAAGCAGCTCTCAAGGAAACTCAGTTTTCACACTCTATGCTACATGCCCTTTAACTGCCTAGGAATGAAATGAAGCTTGGTGTGCATCCCACACAAACGAATGCTCCACATGCGGGTTTCACATGCCACCAACTCCACATTCACAGGCAACTTCAGCGCCACAGCCATTTTCAGATAGCTCTCAATGTAAAGGCTGTAGATACAAATATTGGTGTGAGAGCTAATAGAATCAAGGAAACACTGCATGTTAGTGAAGGGCATATTGAAGAAGGATCAGCCGAGTGGTTCTTGTGGGAGAACAACTCCATTTGGCTCACTAACTTCACACACCATCAGGCTTCCAAGCAGCTCTCAAGGAAACTCAGTTTTCACACTCTATGCTTAGTGCAGTTTGAGTGCCTAGGACTGAAATGAAGCTTGGTAAACATCCCACAGAAACGAATGTTCCACATGCGGGTTTCACATGCCACCAACTCCACATTCACAGGCAACTTCAGCGCCACAGCCGTTTTCAGATAGCCCTCAATGCAAAGGCCGTAGACACAAATATTGTTGTGAGAGCTAATTCAATCAAGGAAACACTGCATGTTGGTGAAGGGCATATTGAAGAAGGATCAGCCGAGTGGTTCTTGTGGGAGGACAACTCCATTTGGCTCTCTAACTTCACACACCATCAGGCTTCCAAGCAGCTCTCAAGGAACTCAGTTTTCACACTCTATCCTTAGTGTCCTTTGAGTGCAGTACCTAGAAATGAAGCTTGGTGAGCATCCCACACAAACGAAAGCTCCACATGCGGGTTTCACATGCCACCAACTCCACATTCACAGGCAACTTCAGCGCCACAGCCGTTTTCAGATAGCCCTCAATGCAAAGGCTCTAGACGCAAATATTGGTGTGAGAGCTAATTCAATCAAGGAAACATTGCATGTTGGTGAAGGGCATATTGAAGAAAGATCAGCCGAGTGGTTCTTGTGGGAGAACAACTCCATTTGGCTCACTAACTTCACACACCATCAGGCTTCCAAGCAGCTCTCAAGGAACCTCAGTTTTCACACTCTATTCTTAGTGCCCGTTGAGTGCCTAGGACTGAAATGAAGCTTGGTGTGCATCCCACACAAACGAATGCTCCACATGCGGGTTTCACATGCCACCAACTCCACATTCACAGGCAACTTCAGCGCCACAGCCGTTTTCAGATAGCCCTCAATGCAAAGGCTCTAGACGCAAATATTGGTGTGAGAGCTAATTCAATCAAGGAAACACTGCATGTTGGTGAAGGGCATATTGAAGAAGGATCAGCCGAGTGGTTCTTGTGGGAGAACAACTCCATTTGTCTCACTAACTTCACACACCATCAGGCTTCGAAGCAGCTCTCAAGGAAACTCAGTTTTCACACTCTATGCTAAGTGCCCTTGGAGTGCATTATCTAGGAATGAACCTGGTAGAGCATCCCACACAAACGAATGCTCCACATGCGGGTTTCACATGCCACCAACTCCACATTCACAGGCAACTTCAGCGCCACAGCCGTTTTCAGATAGCCCTCAATGCAAAGGATCTAGACGCAAATATTGGTGTGAGAGCTAATTCAATCAAGGAAACACTGCATGTTGGTGAAGGGCATATTGAAGAAGGATCAGCCGAGTGGTTCTTGTGGGAGAACAACTCCATTTGGCTCACTAACTTCACACACCATCAGGCTCCCAAGCAGCTCTCAAGAAAACTCTGTTTTCACACTCTATGCTTAGTGTCCTTTGAGTGCCTAGGACTGAAATGAAGCTTGGTGAGCATCCCACACAAACGAATGCTCCACATGCGGGTTTCACATGCCACCAACTCCACATTCACAGGCAACTTCAGCGCCACAGCCGTTTTCAGATAGCCCTCAATGCAAAGGTTCTAGACGCAAATATTGGTGTGAGAGCTAATTCAATCAAGGAAACACTGCATGTTGGTGAAGGGCATATTGAAGAAAGATCAGCCGAGTGGTTCCTGTGGGAGAACAACTCCATTTGGCTCACTAACTTCACACACCATCAGGCTTCCAAGCAGCTCTCAAGGAAACTCAGTTTTCACACTCTATGCTTAGTGTCCTTTGAGTGCCTAGGACTGAAATGAAGCTTGGTGAGCATCCCACACAAACGAATGCTCCACATGCGGGTTTCACATGCCACCAACTCCACATTTTCGGTAAATCGCAGCGCCACAGCCATTTTCAGATAGCCCTCAATGCAAAGGCTCTAGACGCAAATATTGGTGTGAGAGCTAATTCAATCAAGGAAACACTGCATGTTGGTGAAGGGCATATTGAAGAAGGATCAGCTGAGTGGTTCTTGTGGGAGAACAACTCCATTTGGCTCACTAACTTCACACACCATCAGGCTTCCAAGCAGCTCTCAAGGAAACTCAGTTTTCACACTCTATGCTTAGTGCCCTTTGAGTGCATTATCTAGGAATGAACCTGGTAGAGCATCCCACACAAACGAATGCTCCACATGCGGGTTTCACATGCCACCAACTCCACATTCACAGGCAACTTCAGCACCACAGCCGTTTTCAGATAGCTCTCAATGCAAAGGCTGTAGATGCAAATATTGGTGTGAGAGCTAATACAATCAAGGAAACACTGCATGTTGGTGAAGGGCATATTGAAGAAGTATCAGCCGAGTGGTTCTTGTGGGAGAACAACTCCATTTGGCTCACTAACTTCACACAGCATCAGGAATCCAAGCAGCTCTCAAGGAAACTCTGTTTTCACACTCTATGCTTAGTGCCCGTTGAGTGCCTAGGACTGAAATGAAGCTTGGTGAGCATCCCACACAAACGAATGCTCCACATGCGGGTTTCACATGCCACCAACTCCACATTCACAGGGAACTTCAGCGCCACAGTCGTTTCAGATAGCCCTCAATGCAAAGGCTCTAGACGCAAATATTCGTGTGACAGCTAACTCAATCAAGGAAACACTGCATGTTGGTGAAGGGCATATTGAAGAAGGATCAGCCGAGTGGTTCTTGTGGGAGAACAACTCCATTTGAATCACTAACTTCACACACCATCAGGCTTCCAAGCAGCTCTCAAGGAAACTCAGTTTTCACACTCTATGCTTAGTGCCCTTTAAGTGCCTAGGCCTGAAATGAAGCTTGGTGAGCATCTCACACAAAAGAATGCTCCACATGCGTGTTTCACATGCCACCAACTCCACATTCTCGGTTAACCTCAGCGCCACAGCCGTTTTCAGATAGCCCTCAATGCAAAGGCTCTAGACGCAAATATTGGTGTGAGAGCTAATTCAATCAAGGAAACACTGCATGTTGGTGAAGGGCATATTGAAGAAAGATCAGCCGAGTGGTTCTTGTGGGAGAACAACTCCATTTGGCTCACTAACTTCACACACCATCAGGCTTCCAAGCAGCTCTCAAGGAAACTCAGTTTTCACACTGTATGTTTAATGCCCTTTGAGTGCATTATCTAGGAATAAACCTGGTAGAGCATCCCACACAAACAAATGCTCCACATGCGGGTTTCACATGCCACCAACTCCACATTCACAGGCAACTTCAGCGCCACAGCCGTTTTCAGATAGCCCTCAATGCAAAGGCTCTAGACGCAAATATTGGTGTGAGAGCTAATTCAATCAAGGAAACACTGCATGTTGGTGAAGGGCATATTGAAGAAAGATCAGCCGAGTGGTTCTTGTGGGAGAACAACTCCATTTGGCTCACTAACTTCACACACCATCAGGCTTCCAAGCAGCTCTCAAGGAACCTCAGTTTTCACACACTATGATTAGTGCCCTTTGAGTGCCTAGGACTGAAATGAAGCTTGGTGTGCATCCCACACAAATGAATGCTCCACATGCGGGTTTCACATGCCACCAACTCCACATTCACAGGCAACTTCAGCGCCACAGCCGTTTTCAGATAGCTCTCAATGCAAAGGCTGTAGATGCAAATATTGGTGTGAGAGCTAATTCAATTAAGGAAACACTGCATGTTGGTGAAGGGCATATTGAAGAAGGATCAGCCGAGTGGTTCTTGTGGGAGGACAACTCCATTTGGCTCTCTAACTTCACACACCATCAGGCTTCAAGCAGCTCTCAAGGAAACTCAGTTTTCACACTCTATGTTTCGTGCCCTTTGAGTGCAGTAACTAGAAATGAAGCTTGGTGAGCATCCCACACAAACGAAAGCTCCACATGCGGGTTTCACATGCCACCAACTCCACATTCACAGGCAACTTCAGCGCCACAGCCGTTTTCAGATAGCCCTCAATGCAAAGGCTCTAGACGCAAATATTGGTGTGAGAGCTAATTCAATCAAGGAAACACTGCATGTTGGTGAAGGGCATATTGAAGAAAGATCAGCCGAGTGGTTCTTGTGGGAGAACAACTCCATTTAGCTCACTAACTTCACACACCATTAGGCTTCCAAGCAGCTCTCAAGGAAACTCAGTTTTCACACTCTATGCTTAGTGCCCTTTAAGTGCATTATCTAGGAATGAACCTGGTAGAGCATCCCACACAAATGAATGCTTTACATCCGGGTTTCACATGCCACCAACTCCACATTCACAGGTAACTTCAGCGCCACAGCCGTTTTCAGATAGCCCTCAATGCAAAGGCTCTAGACGCAAATATTGGTGTGACAGCTAATTCAATCAAGGAAACACTGCATGTTGGTGAAGGGCATATTGAAGAAGGATCAGCCGAGTGGTTCTTGTGGGAGAACAACTCCATTTGGCTCACTAACTTCACACACCATCAGGCTTCCAAGCAGCTCTCAAGGAAACTCAGTTTTCACATTCTATGCTTAGTGCCATTTGAGTGCATTATCTAGGAATGAACCTGGTAGAGCATCCCACACAAAAGAATGCTCCACATGCGGGTTTCACATGCCACCAACTCACATTCTCAGGCAACTTCAGCGCCACAGCCGTTTTCAGATAGCCCTCAATGCAAAGGCTGTAGACGCAAATATTGGTGTGAGAGCTAATTGAATCAAGAAAACACTGCATGTTGGTGAAGGGCATATTGAAGAAGGATCAGCCGAGTGGTTCTTGTGGGAGAACAACTCCATTTGGCTCACTAACTTCACACACCATCAGGCTTCCAAGCAGCTCTCAAGGAAACTCAGTTTTCACACTCTATGCTAAGTGTCCTTTAAGTGCCTAGGAATGAAATGAAGCTTGGTGTGCATCCCACACAAACGAATGCTCCACATGCGGGTTTCACATGCCACCAACTCCACATTCTCAGGCAACTTCAGCACCACAGCCGTTTTCAGATAGCCCTCAATGCAAAGGCTCTAGACGCAAATATTGGTGTGACAGCTAATTCAATCAAGGAAACACTGCATGTTGGTGAAGGGCATATTGAAGAAGGATCAGCCGAGTGGTTCTTGTGGGAGAACAACTCCATTTGAATCACTAACTTCACACACCATCAGGCTTCCAAGCAGCTCTCAAGGAAACTCAGTTTTCACACTCTATGCTTTGTGCCCTTTCAGTGCATTATCTAGGAATGAACCTGGTAGAGCATCCCACACAAACGAATGCTCCACATGCGGGTTTCACATGCCACCAACTCCACATTCACAGGCAACTTCAGCGCCACAGCCGTTTTCAGATAGCCCTCAATGCAAAGGCTCTAGACGCAAATATTGGTGTGAGAGCTAATTCAATCAAGGAAACACTGCATGTTGGTGAAGGACATATTGAAGAAGGATCAGCAGAGTGGTTCTTGTGGGAGGACAACTCCATTTGGCTCACTAACTTCACACACCATCAGGAATCCAAGCAGCTCTCAAGGAAACTCAGTTTTCACACTCTATGCTTTGTGCTCTCTCAGTGCATTATCTAGGAATGAACCTGGTAGAGCATCCCACACAAAAGAATGCTCCACATGCGGGTTTCACATGCCACCAACTCCACATTCACAGGCAACTTCAGCGCCACAGCCGTTTTCAGATAGCCCTCAATGCAAAGGCTCTAGACGCAAATATTGGTGTGACAGCTAATTGAATCAAGAAAACACTGCATGTTGGTGAAGGGCATATTGAAGAAGGATCAGCCGAGTGGTTCTTGTGGGAGAACAACTCCATTTGGCTCACTAACTTCACACACCATCAGGCTTCCAAGCAGCTCTCAAGGAAACTCAGTTTTCACACTCTATGCTTAGTGGCCTTTGAGTGCATTATCTAGGAATGAACCTGGTAGAGCATCCCACAGAAACGAATGTTCCACATGCGGGTTTCACATGCCACCAACTCCACATTCACAGGCAACTTCAGCGCCACAGCCGTTTTCAGATAGCCCTCAATGCAAAGGCTGTAGACGCAAATATTGGTCTAACAGCTAATTCAATCAAGGAAACACTGCATGTTGGTGAAGGGCATATTGAAGAAGGATCAGCCGAGTGGTTCTTGTGGGAGAACAACTCCATTTGGCTCACTAACTTCACACACCATCAGGCTTCCAAGCAGCTCTCAAGGAACCTCAGTTTTCACACACTATGCTTAGTGCCCTTTGAGTGCCTAGGCCTGAAATGAAGCTTGGTGTGCATCCCACACAAACGAATGCTCCACATGCGGATTTCACATGCCACCAACTCCACATTCACAGGCAACTTCAGCGCCACAGCCGTTTTCAGATAGCCCTCAATGCAAAGGCTGTAGATGCAAATATTGGTGTGAGAGCTAATTCAATCAAGGAAACACTGCATGTTGGTGAAGGGCATATTGAAGAAGGATCAGCCGAGTGGTTCTTGTGGGAGAACAACTCCATTTGGCTCACTAACTTCACACACCATCAGGCTTCCAAGCAGCTCTCAAGGAAACTCAGGTTTCACACTCTATGCTAAGTGCCCTTGCAGTGCCTAGGAATGAAATGAAGCTTGGTGTGCATCCCACACAAACGAATGCTCCACATGCGGGTTTCACATGCCACCGACTCCACATTCACAGGCAACTTCAGCGCCACAGCCGTTTTCAGATAGCCCTCAATGCAAAGGCTGTAGATGCAAATATTGGTGTGAGAGCTAATACAATCAAGGAAACACTGATGTTGGTGAAGGGCATATTGAAGAATGATCAGCCGAGTGGTTCTTGTGGGAGAACAACTCCATTTGACTCACTAACTTGACACACCATCAGGCTTCCAAGCAGCTCTCAAGGAAACTCAGTTTTCACACTCTATGCTTAGTGCCCTTTGAGTGCCTAGGCCTGAAATGAAGCTTGGTGAACATCCCACACAAACGAATGCTCCACATGCGGGTTTCACATGCCACCAACTGCACATTCACAGGCAACTTCAGCGCTACAGCCGTTTTCAGATAGCCCTCAATGCAAAGGCTCTAGACGCAAATATTGGTGTGAGAGCTAATTCAATCAAGGAAACACTGCATGTTGGTGAAGGGCATATTGAAGAAAGATCAGCCAAGTGGTTCTTGTGGGAGAACAACTCCATTTGGCTCACTAACTTCACACACCATCAGGCTTCCAAGCAGCTCTCAAGGAAACTCAGTTTTCACACTCTATGCTAAGTGCCCTTGGAGTGCCTAGGAATGAAATGAAGCTTGGTGTGCATCCCACACAAACGAATGCTCCACATGCGGGTTTCACATGCCACCAACTCCACATTCACAGGCAACTTCAGCGCCACAGCCGTTTTCAGATAGCTCTCAATGCAAAGGCTCTAGATGCAAATATTGGTGTGAGAGCTAATACAATCAAGGAAACACTGCCTGTTGGTGAAGGGCATATTGAAGAAGGATCAGCCGAGTGGTTCTTGTGGGAGAACAACTCCATTTGGCTCACTAACTTCACACACCATCAGGCTTCCAAGCAGCTCTCAAGGAAACTCAGTTTTCACACTCTATGCTTAGTGCCCTTTGAGTGCCTAGGAATGAAATGAAGCTTGGTGAGCATCCCACACAAACGAATGCTCCACATGCGGGTTTCACATGCCACCAACTCCACATTCACAGGCAACTTCAGCGCCACAGCCGTTTTCAGATAGCCCTCAATGCAAAGGCTCTAGATGCAAATATTGGTGTGAGAGCTAATTCAATCAAGGAAACACTGCATGTTGGTGAAGGGCATATTGAAGAAGGATCAGCCGAGTGGTTCTTGTGGGAGAACAACTCCATTTGGCTCACTAACTTCACACACCATCAGGCTTCCAAGCAGCTCTCAAGGAAACTCAGTTTTCACACTCTATGCTTAGTGCCCTTTGAGTGCATTATCTAGAAATGAAGCTTGGTGAGCATCCCACACAAACGAATGCTCCACATGCGGGTTTCACATGCCACCAACTCCACATTCACAGGCAACTTCAGCGCCACAGCCGTTTTCAGATAGCCCTCAATGCAAAGGCTCTAGACACAAACATTGGTGTGAGAGCTAATTCAATCAAGGAAACACTGCATGTTGGTGAAGGGCATATTGAAGAAGTATCAGCCCAGTGGTTCTTGTGGGAGAACAACTCCATTTGGCTCACTAACTTCACACACCATCAGGCTTCCAAGCAGCTCTCAAGGAAACTCAGTTTTCACACTGTATGTTTAATGCCCTTTGAGTGCATTATCTAGGAATAAACCTGGTAGAGCATCCCACACAAACAAATGCTCCACATGCGGGTTTCACATGCCACCAACTCCACATTCACAGGCAACTTCAGCGCCACAGCCGTTTTCAGATAGCCCTCAATGCAAAGGCTCTAGACGCAAATATTGGTGTGAGAGCTAATTCAATCAAGGAAACACTGCATGTTGGTGAAGGGCATATTGAAGAAAGATCAGCCGAGTGGTTCTTGTGGGAGAACAACTCCATTTGGCTCACTAACTTCACACACCATCAGGCTTCCAAGCAGCTCTCAAGGAACCTCAGTTTTCACACACTATGATTAGTGCCCTTTGAGTGCCTAGGACTGAAATGAAGCTTGGTGTGCATCCCACACAAATGAATGCTCCACATGCGGGTTTCACATGCCACCAACTCCACATTCACAGGCAACTTCAGCGCCACAGCCGTTTTCAGATAGCTCTCAATGCAAAGGCTGTAGATGCAAATATTGGTGTGAGAGCTAATTCAATTAAGGAAACACTGCATGTTGGTGAAGGGCATATTGAAGAAGGATCAGCCGAGTGGTTCTTGTGGGAGGACAACTCCATTTGGCTCTCTAACTTCACACACCATCAGGCTTCAAGCAGCTCTCAAGGAAACTCAGTTTTCACACTCTATGTTTCGTGCCCTTTGAGTGCAGTAACTAGAAATGAAGCTTGGTGAGCATCCCACACAAACGAAAGCTCCACATGCGGGTTTCACATGCCACCAACTCCACATTCACAGGCAACTTCAGCGCCACAGCCGTTTTCAGATAGCCCTCAATGCAAAGGCTCTAGACGCAAATATTGGTGTGAGAGCTAATTCAATCAAGGAAACACTGCATGTTGGTGAAGGGCATATTGAAGAAAGATCAGCCGAGTGGTTCTTGTGGGAGAACAACTCCATTTAGCTCACTAACTTCACACACCATTAGGCTTCCAAGCAGCTCTCAAGGAAACTCAGTTTTCACA
>NW_026698256.1:0-73361 GCF_030435755.1 Ochotona princeps
TTACGGTTCTCAACCTACCATCTTGAAAAGTTGTGTATGTAGCCTAATCTGAAGTTGTGACCGGGGATACTGCACGAGCCACAAGCACTGGAAAGCGAGTGTTCCAACCGTCTCGCTATACGAGTGCGCACAAGGGAGTGCTCCGACGCTCCGCTCGAGCTTCTTAACGAGGTTGTTATTAAGATAGAAGTAACTGCTTAGATCGCTCTCGGAACCTCCAGCCTCGGTGTGCTTCCTGTGAGCGTGACCTCTCGCAACTAGCAGAAACGGCACCTCCAGCTCCACGAAATTAGTGTAGACCTTTGACGTTCCAGTGCGCCGGATTCAATCGAGCATCAGAACCAATGCTGCAGAGAGTCTGTGGATGCCTTCTGCCGACGAAAAGGCAGATAGTACAGCGCGTCGTTTTGGGCACACCCCCGGGGTACCTATAGACAATGCCTTTTGTGTGGAGAACTCTGCGACCACGTGTGTGGCATCGATTGCAGATATACGTATAGCAATACTGAATTCGTACTCACAATCAAAGCCTTTTGTATGTGTCGCAGAGAGTGGTTGGTGCTTCCACGCCCCGACTGTGAAAACGGAACCGTCGTGTGGCCCGATGCTATACCAGCGTAGTAGCCACAAGGAAATTAGTGAGGTTCTAGTATACTACCGATCTAGGAGCTCTTTCCGACTCGGGACTACGCGAATTGAATGAAGCACCTGACTGAGCCGGTGCAGCTGTTTCCGGTGCTAATCAGGCTGTTCGTCTTGTTATCATCATTCGGAAAAAGTATAGAAAGCCTCAGGCGGGTCAAAAGAGACACATTTGAAATCCGAGGTGACCCCCGCCCAAGCGGCTTCAACGTACGATGCTGCTGGTCTGCTCACACCATGCAAGGGGGGAACAGCTGCTCCCAAGGCTGATGTAGGTGTTGGCGGGGGTCGGTGAATAATCTGGAAAGGAATGCAGCAACGCATAGTAGGCTGCCGGAGTCGTGTCCTGTACTCCTCTGCATGTCATTTACGTTAGGAGATCACAATCCTCCCATCAGCACTGTACCATTCGGTCGGCGACAGACATGCATTTCCGCCACCAGAGTACGCAGCACTTCATTCCCGTGCAACCGGAAGCACGGCAGCGGTATATGGCAAGGGGGTCGTGTGGTTGGAGGTATCATGGCACATCAGTCGTCGTGAAAAGCACTAGTCCCAAGAAGACGTGGATTTCATCAGCTGTCGTAGTACTGCAGCTCCGCATGAGGCCGCGCTGCTGCCGTCGCTCGATAGATGTGCTTTACATAGGCATATACCGCAGCATTGTTCCTCAGTAGGCACTCTTATTCAACGACGGCCGCTGAGGCTCTTTTTACATCAGTGCTCATCGCTCCCTGTCATCCTGACTCACTTCCTCCTTTGTGGAGATAAATCCTTACAATTTCTGAGAGGATGTGCAGAACACCACGAGACAATCAGCACCACAGCATTCGTTGCAGGAGCCTACATCGGAAAACACATTTAGAAAAGTAAAAGCTATAACACCTTCGTCCTTTCGAGGAGCTGTGGGTCTCCGGGAAGAGAGCCTGCAGTGAACGTCGGTCTCGCGTTCCTGGCGCATAACCCAGTCAGAGATAAGTCATGTAAGTATGATTGTACTTGCGGCCTAAAAAAATCTCCAAGAGCAGGGATGCAGCTGCGCTGCATCATAGGGTAGAGCGTCCCGGCCTCTAGTGAGATTGCGGTATACAGGACGCGTGCGACAGGCGCACGGGAGGATTCCTTGTTTAGACGCTTACCTCCTCCAGCTGTTTTGTGAAGGACTCGACACGATTGCGGGCATAGCTGAGCAGGAAGGAATTTGGAACGTATAATCCCAGTCCTACTGAAGCGCTCAAATGTTTCTCTGCATCCTCGTCTTCCTGCATACTTGTGCAGTCTAAAACCGTTTTCCTCCTGGACTGAGTACACTCAAGCAGTACATGCAGTATAGACAAGGCTCACTGCGGAGGTGCATGGTATCAGTGTCAGGGTAAAGCATCTCTCGAAGTCTCTGAGAAGTAAGGTAAGTTTACCTGCGTTACGAAAGGATCCACAATTCATGCCATTTTCGTTGTGTCGCCTGAACCGCCGCATAATGCAATCAAGCTGAGAAAAAGCAAGAGATGCACGCATCACCGCCAAAACCGGAATGTCTAAGGCGTACGAAGTGCTGTTGAAATGCTGTTGAAGCGTTCGGAGCCATGTACCGACCTCACGTCGTATTCAATGTTCCGTGTAGAGGACAGCTATTTGGTCAACGTCATTAATAACACAGAAGCCTGAACCGCCTGATTAAGCTTCATCATAGAAACCGAGTCCACGCCTGCTGTGCGGCGTGCGAGGTGCTTGGGAGGTGCTTTGTGGGTGCCTTTGTCGGCTTCGACGCGCAGAAGAAGGAACTAGATTTGGCCGAGTGTGTTGTTCGAGAAACGAAGATGACGTATACATCTTAGCCCTGCAAGGCACGCTACTGAGCACCTTGCTGACGAGGCTTCCGCTGCCAGCAAACCTACTTTTTCAAGTACAACAACGTCACAAAAGGCACTTCAGGTAGAAGCAAAAGGCTAGCGTGCGCTGGGTGAACCGGGTCTGCAAACGTTCAAAATGTCCTGGAGGCTTCTTTGTCCTCTCAAAGAACTGCGAAAAGCTGACCTAGCGTGGATACGTACCTCCAGCTACGTGGCCAATGTGCACGGAAATTCACGACGTAGAAAACATCTTCAGAAAAACATCCAAAATCTGCATAGCTGACTAAGACTATGCGAGGGCAGATACGCCGCATCAGAAAAGCGCATCCTGCATGTAGAATACTTCAATTAATGCCCATGCCACGGCGATGCTGTGTTGGAAGCATCAAATTCATAGCAAGGCTCTCGAATGTCACAGCATTTCCGGCGTCCACGAGTACGACAGTCTCAGACGGAAGATTAGAAGACGTACTGTGTTCCGCGTCACCGCCGATGTAGCCCCTGGGCTGAGCCACAATCTGGCGCTCGTAGCACCTGACACCTTATCAGCATACAAGGCGCAGACATGCGGAGTTGCACTGATTCTCCGGTTCATTAACCGTGCAACTGATGTGTTTGCGTCAATGTGTAAGGACAGCCCACGATGCGGACAGACTTGCACTATTGCGCCCATCACAAAGCCGGTTCGGGAGTATCTCCCTTCACATGCAGCTATATGCACATTCGGATTCTCCATAAGAAGGAAGGCACCTGGTAAGGTGATGGCGGGTCGCATAAACACGATACAGCAAAACGCAAAAGCGGTCCCTGTTGATTGAAGTTCACCATACGACCCGAGCACATTATGCTTGCTGACAAGAAACGCTGACTCAGCACATTGGTACAGAATCTGCCTGTGCATCCGAGAGAGCCTAAACCACCACTGGCCGTTCCAGCCTATATGGCCTGCTTGAGCGCGTCGACATACACGCGAATTTTCTTAGTTCTGAAATTTACATTTACTCGCCACGCCACATGTTTGGTGGCACATAGCATCGACGCAGCTCATTTTCGCCTCTCAAGCCACAGGATGAAACACCTAAGAAACGTATTCGCGTAATACTTTTTGTTTATCGTCAGCGGGAGTGAATACATTGTATAAATCCAGGCCTCAACGTTACGCGCCTCGGTAGCGTGTGTGCAACACGTTCTAGATCAAGGCTCCGCCTGAACTCTCGTGCATATCGTGCATGCTATCTCATGTCAGTATGGATAGCTATAAAGTCGTGAAATTCACATGTGTCGGCGACGGCTTGAAAGAGTAAAGAGAAGAAGTCTCAACATTACAGGCTAGCACCTCTTTGCACTCATCTCATCTGTGGGAGGCCCGACTGACTTATCCCCGACAAGCATCTGGGGCTTAGTGTCATGAGCTCGGTGGTGGAACTACACCCAGCATATCAGGTCGCGAGTCGCATACCAGTCCCCGCTAACTCCTTTACAAGGTAGAGAATACCTCATCTATTCTGTTCCCGGTAAATGTGCTGTGTTCAAAGTGCTTACTACATCCTAAGGAGAAAGTGGCATGTTTCGTGTTGGATCGAGATATATTGCCCTCAAGGTCTGCCGTGAGCATTTGACATCCACAGTACTAACGTATGCTTCTGTGGCACCGTGCTCGAGCAACCTGTGGAGTACTAGACGATATAATAGGTGAGAAAGCTGGCAGGTTGCAGGGGACCGCGCTTGTCTACGATCAATACTACTGCCTCCGCCCCCAACTGATGACCCTGCGGTGACGCCGACAAGGGATGCACAGAGGCGTGGATCTGTTGCACTATCGTGCCATAATCTTCGACTCATCCTGCTGCCCTCTACTGAGACTTTTGTATAACAGCGCTGCCTATTTCCACCGACAATCGAGGAAACGACTTATAGTCTGTCAATACATTTACCGCCCAGGTTCACCCAGAGGAAAGAGACTGGGTGTACGACTGCTTCAAACAAAGCCGTAGATAGTTTTAGCTGGGGGTATTTTCAGTTGTGCTTTACAAGGCGCACTTGCACATCTTGCCATGCGACCCACACAATGTTTTGCAGGTAACGCCGTAGGGCCAGATGCTTACACCTACCCAAAACGGTTCTTTCAAAGGCGGAAGCCGATTTCTACTGCAGTCAGAAGTAATTGCCCGGCATCCACGTAAAGAAGGGGTAGTAATGCCGTGGACGGCTGTAGGTTCTTCTACGAGGAAACGTCACTGTATCAGCATCCGAGCAGCGCTATAGAGGGAAGACCTCACTGATTTCAGCGCCAACGAGGTACTCAATATAAAAGTCAAAGCCTCGTACTTATCCTTTGAATGTATTATTGCGTTGTTAATCCAGGTTCTTACATTCACCTGAGGTTTGAGCGATACAAACGACTGTTCGCCGCAGTGGGCAGTGCTATGCTTACTGCATTACGTGGCAGCGGGTGAGACCGGCAAGTTCTGGAGACGCGCAGACGAGCACTTTGCTCCTGGAAGGTGCAAACATGCCGCCGTAACATTGTGTCACCTCGCTCACAGCCACGTCGATTAGTGTTTCCATGGCTAGTATTCCCTGGTATTCTTGAAGCAACCTGCTGTGAGCAGTAATGGAATTTGAAACGCGAAGGCATATGCGTACACGCGTAATCATGCCTGATGTCCGTACTCGCAAACTGCGTGACACATATGCTGTCAAGTTTCCACCGCCAGCCTTCGACCTTTGGTCGATGCAGAAAATTCTTACCGATGACAGCGACGTCGACACATGTACATGTGGCGTTCCCTGAGAATGCTTGGGTAAGTAGCAGTGCCGTCTCGCCTGCACGAACTGGGTGCCTCTGGCGCTGTTCGGAGGGATGACCTGACGTACTAGCCCTCTCCACAGAGTATTTAGCGTATGATGAAGGATGAAAGTCAATAGGATGAAAGTCTTACGAGTGGGAGTTTCGAACGTAATGACGTGTCACAAATTCACCCGTCCTCTTTCTGTCGTGTACTGCTGCAGCCTAATAGCTGTAAACTGGATGTGGGATATTTTACATGACCTACCACGGTTTTTGCATCCTGGTTTTTCAAAGGTTCGCTTAGTCTCGAGGGCTGGCTGCTCATTTTGCGAATTTTCCAGCTGACTATTCTGGCGTAGCGTCATGCACCGTCACTGCACATGACACACCTGAAAAACGACCGTCACCGGGAGCTTCGCCGCCTGCAACCCAGGCCCTATTCGAGGTGAGGCACATGCCGTACACATGCTTTGCGTGGGCTGAAGGTGGTGCCAGTGAGAGCTTCAGATGGATTGCCGAGGCGATAGCATGCTATGAGAGCTTATTAACGGTGTCTCTTGACAGATTTGTGAGCACGTCGGCACGTAATCCTTGAAGCTCTCCCCAACCTTATCCAGTTTATGATCTTTGGCAGGTGACAGACTCGAAAAATCGGGGTCAAACAGACATCTCGATGGCGAGTAGGAATTTTATGTCTACAGTAATACAGTTTCAGCTTGAGCTCCAGGTCATGCACAATCGTAGCATTGCAATTGATGACGCTAGTGTAGCTTTCGCGTACGCATGTAACTGACCGGTTTTTTCGGCCAGCAGACACTGTTCTCAGTGAAACCGGCAAGGTGCTTTGACCACTTAACCTGAGATCTTCTCGAACGAACCGACACGCATCACTGAGTGCCTCCAGGTGCACCGTCAACCAGACTCCACAATTACATAGTGTTCGATTGAAGGCCCTTTACGGTCACGGAAGCGTTGTAGCACGTTTCGTCACAATTCAAGGTGGCAGCGCACTCACGATCTGAATTGCGCCACCACGCAACACGGTACCTGCTGCCTCAAGCCAGGGGAGTCCAAACATGCAATGCCTTAAACAATCATGTTTCGGGGTCCAGCACGTGTAGACGTACAAGTCGGAAATCTGTGATAGACACGTCAATGCTGAATGCCTTTTTCACACGTGACGCTTCAGCGCCACGCTACCTCGTTAGCGCCATACCGGCGGAGGCGTGCGACGTTGGGACGGGACGACGCAGCCGACGCTTCATGAAGCTCCTCGATTCCACGTGGACTTCGCGCGGGTAGGGTGAGTTCTTCAAAGAAGCGGTGGCAGCATTCCTGGGCGTATTTTGTGCTTTCGAGCCTAGCTTTCGTCCCATTTCTCAAGAACGGCTGATTTCTCTTATGTACCCATGCTGTATGAGAGTAGGATCTTGCTCGTAAAAAACCTTTTAGGGGAAGAAAACGTAGACCTCAAGGCATTCCAGGGCTCGATCTCCCCCTCCGACACGCGCATTGTAGTACGGTGCGACCGCACTACAGCAGCAGGCCCTTGAACATCCGCTTAATCAAATTGTTAAGCATGTCATTCAATACACGCGCTGGTAGGACTGCTGTGCATCTCGTGTTTGCAGTCTCAGAAGTCCAGCGCGCCTTCCAGTCCTTTGCATGCTCGCCCATCATCAGCTTGAAAAGAAGCACAAAGAATCATATCATGACATTACACCAGTACACGCATTAGGCACTGAAAGGTTGGTTATATGCTTAGGATACACTGGCCTCTGATGTTGTATGCGTTGGAAAGCTTGCGACCCCTGATGTAGGCCAGAGGATGATGCATATGTCCTAGTGGAGCGTAGTCAATTCTTGTCTAAAGACAACGACCCTCGGTTCAATCGTACTCATCCAGAGGCTCCGCATAACTAGGCAATTCTTGCTGACACTCTAGACAAACTCCTCTCAATGGGAAAGCGAGATGGCAACCCGATTTAATTCGCAAATCTGAGGTGAGGAAGCACATCTGCGTCGCCAAAAGCACATCAATGGATGATTCAAAGATAGTACTGAACAGTAATTGCCAAAAGTAGGCACTCAGTTTTACTCGTCGCTATTAGCAAGCTGCATATTCTAATTCAACATTTAGTTCTGCTTTCCGATACACTTTAAGCACTGAGCCAAAGGTCCATTCGCCGCGAAATGCTAGAAGAAGACGATGCAGTCACTAAAATTCCTGCCACTGCGGTCAACGCACTGGAGAAAGCAGTCAGCGCCTATTCAGAAAAAACTGCTCTCAGCTTCTTCCGTCAATTATCAAATTACATCCTGTCAGCTATCGCAGTAGCCCTAGTAGAAAGGGCAGCAGGCATGCAGTTTCGCAATTTTTGTCTAATGAACCTTGCTCCACAGGACCATTCTCATCTGTGCCTGCCCACCAGAGATGCACTGACAGTCCCGTATGCGCCGTTGCTGGACTAGCTCAATGTTTGCATCAAAACGCTTCCCCTCGGCGCTTTTGGTGCCTTTAAAGGCTCTAGGACGCGTGATCTTCTACTGCGGTAGAGGGGCACCTTCGCCGTGCACACGAGCAACCGCTTCTCGCCGTCGTACAGACCACCCTGTGCCGGGGCCTACTCACCAGCGTCAACAGCAATGTACCTTCTTATTCCCAGCTGCGAAAGGCCTAGCGGTTGTATAGGCAGATCTTTATGGCTACTCGTTTCCATTTGACCCTTCTGAGAATTCTGCGCCCCCTTCGGCTTCTGGAAACATGTATGGGCCCAGGCCAGTCTGTGGCCATGGATCTGCGTAGCTCCAGCCTTGCAGAATGCATCTGCGCTCCTGGTGCGGCTACACTGAAATAGACGTGCCTCAGCAAAAACAAGCTCAAAACTTTCTTGATCAGTGTGAAAGAGCTTTCTGAGGTCCTTCTACGGCAGTAACAGGCGGCCGTCCTTTTACTCGCTGGACCAGCCGTCCGAGATATGTAACGTTTCGACAGTAACACCAGAAACTCTCCGGTTCTCTTGCTACTCTCGGGTGTTACTGCCGCAAGAAAAAAAATTGTGTAGAGCTGCGCAAAGTAACACACGAGCAGAGAGAGGCTGACACTGTCACAGGTGTTCATGCACGTTTGGCTCAGCAAGAAAACTAAGGAACCCTCACAGCTTCATATTGAAGTCAGTGGTGCGCAGAGCAATATTTCGTGCCTTCTTCTGCTTCTCTAGAAGCCTTCCTCGTGGCTGCCTGGCCGCCTTCAACTGGTTACGCTTCCTCTATACATCTGAATTATGAGCTCTATTTAGCGTCACGTTGTGAAGTCCGGTCGCTTCCGCCCTAAATATGCGAGGATCACGTCACCATGGCTCCATATATAATTTCGTGGTGCCGCAGCAAGAAGAGGAACAAGGGCTAGAAATGGAAGCAGAACCCTCTCTCCCTTCAAATGTGTACAGCGATTCTTCAGCTTCTGGATTTTTAGACGGAGTCGTTGTTGGTCCTTCCAGATCTGATGCGCTGAAAAAAAGGTAAGATCCACGTCTGCGTTGGCCAGGTTTTTGTTCCCACATCTAACGGCGTTTCGGCAGAGACCACGACGACCGGCCTGACGCAAGAAGAAAGCACTGGAGCACCTGTTACACGTCATTTTATCAGAGCGCGTCGGGTGAACAAACACAAGCGGAACACCCAAAACAGTGCAAGCCTTCTGCATCGAATTGGTGGCACTTTGCGTTCCCGGACCTTTCGGTCAATATCGAGGTTCCGCGTTAACTCCACCGCCGAACTACCGTACACCAGCTGCTAAACGGATAACAGCACGTGTGGAAAAATGTTACCTCCGTGCATCATGCTCAGTCTAGTTCCTGTCAAACACATGGGACGTCTGGGCGCATTGGGACAAAGCCGCAGGCCGGCGGCTCGCTCATCACCCTTTCTTTGTTCTTTCATCGGATTGCCGCATCTGCAAAGTGTAAACCTCACTGATATATTTGGAAAGAACCGAAGGACTGCGGGGGTGTACGTAACCTGTTCTGTAGAGCTTTCTCCGTACTTTGTCCCCGATCGTGGATTTGCACACCCCAGGTGGTTTCACGTTGCAAGGGAAGCAAGAGTGACCGGCGGGTGCCGTATCATTAGTTCTGGATTTGTCTTATGTTATGCCACCTCCTCCTCCTCCTTCGACTTAACACAATTTTTGACCTCCTGCAAAAAATGTACGGGAATGCGCAGCTCTTGCTAGTGTTCTGTCTCTTGATGATTTTGACTGAAGTCAGCGGATAGGTTTCGTTCGCAATGCTATCGTCCATAAGGCCCACTAGCAGATGTGCTATTTACGCATACATGTCATCGGTACCTTATGTTGCGTTCGTAGAGGTTTTTGGGACAGTAGCATGTTCTCATCGCTCCGTTGGGTCATCGTAATTCTCTTCATTATGATTTTCAAAATCATGCACGGCTCCCGACAACTGCAGCCGCATCAGCAAAAGAGCAGACTCAAAGCCGGAATGCGCCGGATCGAGCATGAAAGTTCATGCGGCCCAGCCGTCGAACCTCATTCTTGCTAAAAGTCCATATAGAAAGCATCACAAATGAACCTCAACATAGGCGGGTGCACGCCTTCAGTCGCGACGGAGCTATTATCGATGCGATGCTGCTTCTCGGTTTTTCGGCAGTTTCACTTAAAGCGGGTGTAGATTCTATTCATTGAAACTGGCAGCACATCAGCACTTCCACCCAGCCTGCCGATGTCCAGCTGGAGCTCCGGGTACACACAAGTTCTCCCGTGCAGTCAGAATCCGCCTGAGCCCAGAACACTCTGCTCGGTCTCTCGGGGGATCAAGCTCTGTGACCCTGAGGTGCGTCCGTCACAATCCAAAGCTGCCGGTGGCCGCGTTTCCAGAACAAACCGGAGAAACCTGTGAATGCCGATGCCTTCTATGGAATGATAACAGCACAAAAGCGCTTAGGGAACGCTCAAGGTTTCTAACAAAATGTTTGAATTCTGTGATGGAGTTGACTCTAGCACATCAGATATATGGGTCAGCGAAACCACTGTCTTAAGATGCACTTAAGATTGTTCGGTTCCAGAGGTACACGAGGAAGTGCACACGACCATGTCTGTTCTGAAGCCAACATTTCCAGTATGGCCTGCAGTACTGAAGACCGCGCACGCTAGCGCCTGTGCATACCAAAAACTGGAGTCGAGACGATGGCCCAATCCGGCGAAGCTATTGTACTCAAGGTTATTCATTGTGATTTTAAAGAAACAGCACCATGTCGCACAGCAGAAAGAAGCCCTGTGACGGCCCAGCAGCCTCTATGGCACTTCAAGCAAAGTGCCTGATATACACAAAACCCCTCTTGTCTCCATATGTCGCCACCGGGAGCCACAGGCTCAAAGACAACGAATAACCTCCAACGGCGCCGCGCATTGCTATGCCCGATACGGCGACTCTTCAAAGAAAGCTCTTCGTCGAGCCTTGACGCCAGCAAAAGTCCGATGTGTTGTGCATATTGTAACTGTTCACGGCCACTGTACTGACATAGCACCCTATTTGCTTCTATCACTCTCGGGCGAGCAAGGGGTCCGCTGGTGCTCACCTCGGAAAGCACTGTATAAGGACAAGCAGACCACTGAAAAACTAGGACTCCGCTGTGCTTCATACAGAAATCTGTGCTTGCATCGGCGTCGAGGCCCGAAGCTTGCGGCAATGGATCCTTCCTGTTTCGGGATCATCAAAGCGACCTCGCTGGCTCAATGGCTGTGCGTCGCAACTACGGGAAAAACTAGAGAGCAAAGCCTCATCTTGAGACCTCCGCGTTGGAAACATTCGTGTGATTGTCAAACAAAGCTATCCAGCATTGTCAAAGGGGAACAAAACCAGTAACGCTGACG
Source organism: Ochotona princeps (assembly GCF_030435755.1). Classification (NCBI taxonomy): domain Eukaryota; kingdom Metazoa; phylum Chordata; class Mammalia; order Lagomorpha; family Ochotonidae; genus Ochotona; species Ochotona princeps. The sequence goes on from NW_026698256.1 coordinate 11,174, forward strand.
AGTGCGCTCATGTCTTGTAAATTTTAGTACCGGATGCTCGGAACAACACGACAGTAGCTGAAATGTGTATGGTTAGACTGGTCACACCAATCGTCAAACCGAGCTTCAGGACATTTTGAAGGACGGGAGAGCATTTTCCATCCCGTTAGGTCTGTACATCCTCTTTAAAATAGCGCTCTACTTCGATTGAAACCTCCGAAGCAGCTGACGCGTGTTATTTTCTGGCACAGACGCATAATATTTAGGGCCGGCCGTAGGGCGCTGTGGAATCTGAGAAAAAATTTAGGGCTGCATGGATTCCTCCGCGTGCAGAAAACCATCCGTTCAGCTCTGTTTTCCCTCAGACCTAAAATTCTTCCCCAACAGAGTCCGTCTGCATCGCGGGACGATGGATTTTGCGTTCACCATAGTGTACACTGTTTTGTTATGCAAGAGGCGCAGGCCCCGTACTGCTGCGTGGGCGAAAACGAGAAGCGTAGCAACGAGGCTGAAGCACGTCGCGCCTCTACGATAAAGCGCGATGACGGCCTAGTAGCACCTGCACGACCACTAAAGCGGCAGGGTCGCTTCTGCCGGCATACTCACACGGCCTCGCCGTACAAGGCGGACCGCAGAGTGCGGTGTTGAGGAGACAGCGTCATTTTAGCTTATCACGGTGGATTGTGACCTCCTGTCTTAACGCCTTTTCCATCAATCGTCACGAGCACTCCCCCGTTCTGCTTCTAAGCTTTAGGTTCTGGCTGGACGGTGATATCCCTATTCGCTCGTGATCTCACCCCGCTTGCTTTTACGTTCACCCGTCTAGAACACTTTGGTGCAATTGGTTTGGAAGCGAACTACAGCCTCCTTCTCCGGAAAACGTGTCTTCCCTCGCATAATGTAGGCCTATAGGAACTTCTTCTCCGTGATACTCTTAGAGTCATACTAGATGCTCATCACAAAGTCTGTGAAGGTCCAGCACCTGCCTGCAGGCGGTGTGTAACCAAAGTGGTGATACGTAAACGGACTACACGCAGTACGAATGACGCCTTAGAGTTTGGCGTGCGAAGACCTGTCCGAAGAAGTGTATTTGCAGTGACATTTGCGGTCTGCTGCCGTGCCGTACGTATGATGGAGTTGACTCAATTTTGCCCACAGTACTTTGTTCTATTTTTGCGCGTGTGAGGAGCAGCAAATGTTAAGCTTGCGTATGACCTCTTTCAGGGTCCTTCCGCTCAAGGAGAGTTTTTTGGAATTTTGTCTCTCCATCTTCGCCTCTAAATGCGAACAGAGGTCATTAGCCTGGCAGCTGTTGAGTGGAGAGGGTAGAATGCATCGGAGGGTTCCTATTCCATCAAGCGCTGCGTCGTGCAGGGCGGCCTACTGCAGGCTGAGGATCCAGCTCGTAGATGCGACCACCTCTCACGCGTCTTCAAACATCATCAGAAACTGTCGCATTCAAGCTCTCTCTGCTTACCCTAACTCCGGATTGTAGCATTGACCACCCTGGGGCCTCCTCTGCCGAGACTTCCAAACTCAAGCTGTTACTGTACCCTATGCTTCCTCCATTGAATGTTCTGGCAGAGGAGGGAACACGGCTCTGCCCCCCGAGGACCTTCAGTGCTTGAGGGGCATCGGCTGGATCTCGTATACTACTCACACTTTCCTAGACGTCAGTCTGCGACCCATCATTGTAGAATTGCGGGCAATGCGAAACAGTAAAAGCCAGTGGCGTCCGAAACGGCTGTCGAGACTCTGGTAAGCATGCTGCGGCACAAGCACGCCCGCGACAGCACGCTCTTCTTTCATACATCTACGGCGCAGTCGTGCTTTCGGCAGTGTCCGGCGCTCAAGAGGTGCTTGTATGCACTCTATGTCCAGCAATGCTGGCGTGGACGACGTCGTTTGTAGATCTCTTGGACCAGCCGAGCTTACAGGCGTTCGAGCTTCTCTTCGGCCGCAGAGCGCTGATTCAATCATTGCCGCGAAAGGTGGAGGAAGAAGCAACGGGGAAAAAAAGCAATAACCGGGCATTCAGCAGTGCTCCGCATCTTCTCAATTTTCAGGGTATCTGCCGCTGATGAGTATATTTTATCGTTCAACGCCGTTCAGTAGAAGATCCGAGAACCTCCGATTGAACACCGGAAATGACGCTTCTATCGGCTCGTCTCGCGCAACGCATCACCGCTGATGAAAAACACAGATACACCGTGTTTCGCCACATGGTGTTGGTGGCCCGTCTGCCAGACGGTTTACAACGCTGCATCTGCGGAATTTTTCAATGGGATGACTCCTGGAGGGCACAACAACATGGAGAATGCACGCCCGAACATGGAATTGCCGCATTTCTGGTCCGTCATTCCTTGGGAAGGCGGGTGACGTAGAAGTGTCGCTGCAACGTGAGACTCTAAACACCATAATCTTCACACCTTCTGGATTACCAAAACCCTTCACGCTCACCTGACTCTAGAAGAGGAAGAGCATATACCAGGGAGCAGCCATGCAGTCTTGATAGCAGGAGAGGCTGCGTCATACAGAAACCTGTTCTAGCTGGTGATTCCCTAGTAAATACTGGACTGCAGAGCAGAGGCGACTTTAGCAAATTGTTTGTGGTGCAAGCGCTGGCCGGACAGAAAAGGCTTCCATTCTGTAGCGGGAACGCTCACTGCGGCCGTTTATTTCTCGTAAGACTGGCGCTTGCGCTACTCCACGCATTATTCGCTTCAGAAAGGCTGCCATTGTTCCAAGCCACGAGCTGACTGCTTCAGCGGGATGCTCGACGAGGGGGTGGAAGTTCCCACCTCTCTCAATCAGGAAGTAAAAGATGGTTTATCGATAAAAAATCCCCTGTCGGAGTGTTAGAACAATCGTTTTGGGTTTTGACGAAAACACGGGTGACAGAACGTGAGGCTATTCTTCTTTTCACTGGTCCTTTGTAAAGTATCTACCGGCTGCAGAAAATGCATCATCACCTCTATATGCATTAATAGGTTCCCTGCGATAATGCAACGCAACTTGCAATATACATTTATTTGAATATATTTTCGAGAGTACGCCTGTAAACTCTCTTCCGAAAAGCTCCGTCTCGCGCGTGGGTCGCCGTTTCCTGGGCTTGAAGGCCTAGCGCTTGCGCTGCATTGTGAGATGCCGAAAGGCTGTGTGCCGGATTCGATTATTCACCCGCTAATATTGTGCACGCTTACAAACAAAGGAACTACGCTGCAGAACTAGACTTGCAGGAAGCTTATCAACGTAGTACGTCAGCTCCTCCTTCAATGTACCTCCGTTGTCCTGCCGTTCAACTCTCAACCATTGCCATGCGCCAGCCTCAAGAACAATGCCAGTACTTATTGTTTGGAAACACCAGCGCCAGTACGCACTGCGCGTCCCGACAAAGCGTGTTCCCACCACCCAGCGAGGAACAGTATGTGTCTCTGCCTGAGAGCCCTCCTGTCGGCTGGCGCTCCTGTGAGTGGCGAAAGCGGCATCAACAGCGAAGTGCTGCCCGCTAGGAAGCATTTGTGCTGCGTGGGAGATCACGTCCGGCATAGACGCAGTGAGTAAGTAATCAGAGGTCAATCTTTTAGGAACGCGGCCCCTTCCGCTAGCGACTCCAGAGCGCATGCTTAATCGTGTGAAGCTGACGAGACCAGATTGATTGCTCGTGCTTCCGGCAGACCCCCTCGCCTAGGGTAATGCCTTGGTGGAGGCGCCGAAAATGAAGGCATCACATTCCTCGAGGGGAGAATGACAGTAACACCGCGTGATTCACATGTCATGATGCTGCCTGCAGCGTTGCACCTTACCTCGGCCTGACGCCGGTAGAAGCTCGAACCTCTTGGAAAACCCCTTGCACATTACCGAGTCCAGAATGGGTAAATGTGGGATTAGCATTGTACTGCTGGACAAGACTGCACCGGCCCGTCGACTGCTGTACGCCTCCCTGGTCATTCCGAACAAAAAGTACTGGCATTGCACTTGAGTTGCTCATAGCTCTCATCTGTCATCTTCCGGCTTTGCGCTCTGCGTGCCTTTATTATGTATATGCGGCTTTGGATCCTCATAGCGAATGCTTCCCGAACTGCTGGGTACGCCTGTATTCTCCGTTGAGGCGAGATGCTAAGGAAAACAGTGCCGAGTAAATTTTAGGAAAATCTACTGCATAGTATCTCCTGCTTTTCGCAGGTGAGAGGCAGGCTTTATGAAAATGTTAGGACGGCGCTGACACTTCTTTCGATGTTGTAGCCCAGGGCTCTGTTAGTAGCAAACATGAGACAATAAACACCACATACAGAGGGTAATGGGATTCATACCCATCATCATCAGTTCCTCCTCAATGTACCATTGCACGACCCCTTCCCTTCGCGTCAAACATGAGGTGTGCGGAGCGGTTATGGCAAACATCACCAAAAAACGCAGGGGAACGTCATGAAAAGCTTCACGACGGTCCAGATCACGCTTTTCATGGAGCACGTCCTCCGTCTCTCAAATCAACTAGCAGAGAACTTGCTGCGCACAGATATGTTGAACAACCACCGTGAATCGCGTTGCATTTGGTGAAATCTATTTGTTCTTACGGGTCCCGTGAAGTGGTACACCCGAACTGGTGTGCATCAGCGAGAGGCTGCGGCTACCAATGACGAACAACGGCGCTTGGACCGCAGACGATGATATCAACAAGTGGCGAGCCCCCAAGTTGTGCAGGATATTCAACCCTTCGTGTATTCAGAGTGTCATTGTTCCGCATTTGCGCTCACCACATCATCTTCGTAATAGTCGACACGCTTCCTGAGACAACAGATGTAGTTATGAAAATAAAGTGCTGTCTCTCACGTATGCGTACAAGACGGTCAACGTGTGAGGAGCCGATACAGATACGGGCGCAGGCTGAACCTGCTATCCATGCCAGATGCTGCTCTGCAGAACAGAATACTCAGGTCAGATGCTGGGAAACAGCAAGAGAAAAACAGTCTATCAGCGGCTTATCTGGTAGCAGCTTCGCGCGACCTCTTGCAACTGCAAAACAATAGCACCTGCGTTTGGCGGCCTTGAGAATCCAGCCCCGCCGTTCAGCACCTATAGTCACGACCTGCATCTTTTTTGACTGCATAACAGCAGGTCGGTCCTCCTCGCGTTGACATATCTAAACACGTGCTTGTCTCTGTTGCACGCCTTTTTGTATATCAACGTGCGCGCCACACGCCTGCACACTCTCTAGAGCGTGTACACAAGTACGTGTCGGTGGCGCTGTCACACCGTCATCCTTTCCTCCATCAGAGATCCTCGCAGACGGCGAGGCTTCATTGTAGGAAAGAAGAAAGTCCTCTTGGAGTTCGTGTTAGGGTTCTGGGAGAAGTCGCTCGTAGATAAAGGCGCGCGAGCCGTCGTTTCCTAATGGTTTAAATCTAAGCACGTACGCTGATAACATCCTTCCAATGCAGCATCATGCTTGCTAGACGTGATTCTGATTCCAGCGTCGCAGCGTACAACTGCGCACATCATTGCACTTTTGAGGTCGACTTAGAGGTTGAGCCGCCTTGAGCCCCAATCTCCTTGCACCCCCCCGAATCGGCTCTCCAGACTGAAGGCGGGGCCGCATCCCCGTCAATGCTCCTTTATGCGACTTCGCTACCGAATTCGGGCGTGAGGTGCACTTATCAAGTAAGTGTCTACGACTTCATGCGCTACAGACGTTTGAACATAACTACAGTTCCACTCTTTAATCTGGACTAGTGCAGCGCTAGTACACCGGTCGGCCGATGGTCGGCTTTGTTTGCCAGACTGACGATGCTTTGCAGATATAACCAGACAGTGGCGCGAACCAAAAAGAGGTTAATGCTACCACGTACTCGTGGCGCAGATTCCGTCGATTGGTGAATAATCAGGAAGAGAAAAAGAACAGGTTGCCTTGGAAAGGTTGGCGTGCAAACTCCGCTGGCACGTGTGTCAAACAAACCCGCAGCACAGACAGGACTAAAGAGTGCAAGCTGCAAGCTCCCGAAGGTTTTTAAGGGAGACGAATCTCTCTATAACCTGAGCTTTTAGGTAATTCTCGCCTCATAAAAGGCCACAAGCAGCTACGCTACTAACCAGCCTGCTCTTTCAAGGAATTGCCGCTTCATTTCAAGTAAGTAGAGGCTTTTAAAGGGCAACGTCAGCAACGAGTGGAGAGATGCCATCCTGAGTTGCCCTTCTCAAATGCAATGAGCGAACCACAAAGCGGAGGCACCGCTATAGTACGGAAGGAGCCTGAAGCTCTTTTGGCCTCTGTAAACCCAAGCGCCACACCTGTCCCTGAGATGTAACCGAATAAGGAGGTGTTAATGACTTCCGATCATGTATGTTCAGCGCGGACCTGACATTCGCGGACATTCTGTTAACTCTCGCGTGCTTCACTGCTCAGTCTCAGGAGCCTGTGCCACCCTGGGCTTTGGAGTTATTTCGGGCGGACTCTGCGATCCCACTGGGGAGTTTCTCCGTTTCCCTATACTCTCCCGTAGCACAGGGTTAGTTCCGTAGAGCCCCGTAGTCTGAGATCCTCATGAGTCTATGGATTTGCATGGTTCACAATGAGAGCTCCTGAAAGGACTCAAGCCTCTTGTCGCAGTAGCGCAGTCGGGGTCGACGGCCTTACTGCCTCGACCGCTATCAGGTAGGCATACAAAGGCAGTTTGGCTCCCTTTCTGCCCTCTTCGAAATTTGCATTAGCCTATCAGGCCCCACCAGAGCTGACACACACACACACACACACACACACACACACACCACACAAAAACAACGCCACAGATACCCAAGCGTGTCGCACGTGATAGTTGCTCATCCTGCACGCTGCGCGCGAGGCAGAGAGTCTTCGTATAAGAACGAATTTGGAGAGTACAATGCTTGAGGGTGCTCGTATCCAGAACTACTGGTGCCGCTCGTGCGTACGCTTTCAGCAGAGCTCCGTCCAAAGCTTTGCAGCAGCAATAAGGAGAAGAAAAGATGCGTACGAATATCCTAGTGCTCCATCCTGCTGCAGTATCTCCTCTTTTTTCATATAGTATTCTTGAAGCCTGACGCCTATACGCAGCAACGGTAAATGCCTTTGCTATATATTTAGCAGTACAGCGGGAGACAGCCGCCGGCGCTCTGGGACTGGGAGTGTTCAACACTGCTGGCAATACGCCCGTGTAGCAAATCGAAGCAGAAAAACCTTGTGGCGTGCAGGCCACTCAAGCTGTACAATGCTGGAGGAGACAACAGCTTTCAGATGCAAGCCAGACATAGCCACTCATATCGTTCAAATGGTCCCTCGGTCTTTCCTCACACCACGAATTAAACAGGACCTTCCACCTGTGGACTCCACACATTCCATTGTAAGCAGCCATTAGGAGTGCTCCCGTGCTGTTTATCTAGCAGAATATATGGTCGATAGTGGACGCATTAGCAGACCGTGGCACGTCCAGGCCTCTAGTCTATCTGCTTCGTATGTGGGTCTCTCTAGCTCTTATGGCTGCCGCTGCAGCATTACTTCAGGTTGGCGTTGTAAGCCACGAGCATGCTAATGCACCAACGTGTAGAGAAATTGTCTGGGTTGCGTACGCCTTTTTGGTCCACGGATAGAGAGAAACAGCTCCGTTCACTTTCCAGTGTTACAGTATTGTCTGCAGGCCAGAAGTGAGTCTACCTTATAACAGAGAAGGCACTCGAGAAGCTTTGTCAGCATGTGTGCTGAAAGGAGCATATGCTATCTCTGTCCACGCAAGCAACGAGAAGATGGATGAGACACTGGTAGCTCATACAGCGTATAGCTCAGAGTAGTACATGCGCCGCACCATGCGGTGTAACTGCCAGTTAAAGAGTCTTACTGCCCCGGCACCCCGCGGAACGCTCCTGGAAAAAAAACACGCCGCTCGCCTCCATTCCAGCATTTCGTTGAGCTCGGAGCGTTGCTAGAGATTACTCCCTTGGAGAATTTCCTCGATACGCTTACAATTTGAGCATCCACTCCTTGAGAGAGTGCTGCGCACAATTCGCCTTTCCTCGCTACAGATACCTATTCTCGTGGCTATTACGATATGGGGACAGCCACAAGCTCTGTGGCACAAGACTCCTACCGAGAATTCGTACTCTCGACACGTTGTTTGATCTCATTCCAGAATTCCCGTTTCGTGTATGACAGGCACCACCCGCGCCTCCGCCCTAAACTCACTCGCCAAGGAGGAGAGGTCAGCCCTACTGCTTGCATACGTTGCGCAGATCACTGAGGCTGCCCAACGGTCTGGCCTTCTTTTCTGGACTTTTTTCAGAGGGTACCGCGTTTGCAGGTCAGCATGAGGCGGCGCCATATCTGTTCTCAAGTGGACATCTTTCTCCTGAGCAAGACGAGCTCTGAAAACGGAACTGCAGTCCTTCGATGAGGGTTTCCATATTCTTGGGCGCTTGCTCTTGCAGTAGGCACGTCGAACGGAATGATGGCCAACTGTGGTATAGTAGGTAGTGGCTCTTTCCTACATCAATATATCAGCATGTGTAAAGTAATATTCTTGCTCTCCTACTACATACAGGCCATACACGAGCTGGCTTTTACATCACGTCGTCCATGCCGAAGGGGCTGTCATGCGCTTGGGACTGTAGATTTGGTATAAAGCTCCGCCGGCGTCAAGTCTGGGAGATACTGCTACCACGCACGGAACAGGATGCTAGCAGGATAAGCACTAGAATGATGTTCGGAGTGGGGTGCTGATCAGTGCATGTCCAGAATGGGGCAACAGCTGCATCTGTTCTTCTTGCGTTTATACATGCCCCAGTATTGGACACCTGCGGTGTGATTTTTGCAGCAGCTAGAGGTCACGCTTAGGCATGCACTGCAGTGAGGGCATGTGCAATGATTCTGGAATAACACGCTGGGGATACTACGACTCCCATGCGTTTAATGGACGGAACACATATACGTGACTTTGCTTTCGTATGGTTTGACGTATCATACCTCGCTGCTTGGTTTTGCATTCGGTGGGAGGGCAGTACTCAGTTCTCAGCAGCACTCCGTGACACCCGCGACTGATCAAATGAGCTTGGACTCTGATTATCTTACATTTCAGCAAAATATTCGAGTGCAGAAGTGAGTGACGGCAGCTCCTCGAGAACATACTGCAAGGGACCTGAAACCACAACCGAATTGGAAGCGTGTGCTCTCACGCGAATTATCCGGCTGGTGGCTGAGCTCCCTCGTATTGCGCAGGTATAATGCTGCTTTATAACGGCGCTGAGAGACAATACTACAGGGTAGCGGGGGGTTGCGATGACAGTATAATCACGGAAGAGCTTGCGCCACCAAAGTACAAGCATCTGTTCCCCTTAGGCCTGGAAGACCCAGCGCCTTTACACCTTTCTTAGCCCCACGCACACGAGATCGACATTGGTGGCGGTGCCGGCACATCTAGTATTTCGTGTGCACTACTGAGACAGATGTATCTACGAAGCCATCAAGGTGGTTTCTATTCAATCATAAGCCGCCCAGTTGGCAGCATACATCTCACTGACAGCTTGACTGCACATCCAGCTCGGATGTGGGGGACACGCATGGGGTCGGCTCAGCAGTAGGAAGCTCCAAACCGCAGGAAAGGCCTTGTAAGAGAGTACCACAATTGTTCTGCATAGTCGAAGCACATTCATAAGGGGTGAGAATCATGACTTTACTGGGTGTGTCTCGACGGGGCCGAAGAGGTAGCAGCCCTATTTCAGACAAAAATCCTGACCCTTCGTTCTTCTTGATGCCCCCGTGCACTTCCGACAGCGCAAATAAGGCGCGTGTTTGATTGAAGATCACTGGAGCTACCTATGCACTATTCTGTGCCGTCAACCTACACGCGACCAGGTCATCATTGAAGTATTACTTGAAAGAAATCATGGTGAAGGGAACACAGACGCTTTGAGATGAAAGCGTACCCCCCAGTCGATTGCCAGTGACTCTCCTTCTTTTGTAGTCCATTTGTACTCGAGTACGATAAGCAGAGGAAAAAGGACACCAGCTTTCCTGACGGTGCTTGTATGTCTCGCTAAATGTGGTCTTCCACCTTAAGCTCCCGCTCTCAATAGCTAGCATCTCCCCACCAGTTTCAGGCACGGACGTCGTGCATCACGCGGCAGTGTATGAGCGCAGTAATGGAACAGCGCTCCTCGGACACGCCTATGAGGTGACCTATTTGGCAAACGAGAGCGCATGAACTGCGTATCGGCATGAAGATGAGCGCGGATTCTCAGCACTTCCCAGAAAAGTTGCTTGTACGTATCTCTTCGGCTGCGTCAGCTACGTTATGTTGTTTTATAGTCAGTCGTCCTGCAGGAGCCCCTCTGCAAGCATTCTTCACCTTCATAAGGTTTGAGGCGGAAAGACTTGCCTTACAAGAGCACACATGGACGTCGACCACAAGATTGGTGCTCTCGATACAAGTACTGGCAGCATACGTCCTACTAGAGGTCTAATGAGAATAACAGCCGTCCGCAACCATCCGGACCAGGTTTCGCGAGAAAATCGCCCACGATCACCGGTGCCGAGCAATAAATCTGGGCTTCCTCTAGTAGGGACACATATAAGGCGTGCTCTTCAGCAGGCGACCTGACGACTCAGACCTACATCCAAGTGAAAATTAGAAGCCCGCTCGGCTTGAGCGAGCAGCTGGAGGCCAGCGAGATCGGCACCATAAGGTCCAGGCGCCCGGAGCGTGGAATGCAGATGCAGGACGTTTACGTCTTTCTCTAGCAGCATTTCATCTTCTGCGGAATAGCAGGGGCAATGCTTATACCTAAGTGAGCTTGCAATTTCAACGCAGGTGCTCTCGAACTCTGCCACCCTCCCGCCCCTTCTCATGTGTTACCTGCAAACGCCTTATACACCTGAGAATACTGAGGGGTTTTCACAGTTATATCTGACACAACTGAGGCAGCAGCTGGGCCGAGCATCTTGGGCTATTCCGGCACAGTGTGGCATTCGATGGGCAGAGAGGCATAATTCGTCCTGGTGCGTCGCCCGGCACTGCCACTACGCATAGCTGGTATACTTCCGTTTACCTCAGCAAACAGTATTTTGTATCATAGTTGCTGCTACACCAGGCTGTACGAAATGCATCTCTACAATCCAGACAGCGCACTGTGTACACCGTAATTTGCTGCTGCGGTAAGTCTCAAGGACATCTGCCTCGTCGCGTTGAACCAATAGCTGCAGCTTCACGCCGTAGCACAAAAACGCTTACAGCACTCACGTGATGGGACGGTAGAGTTTGCAGGAACGTCACTAGCATGGCTGCTACTACGTCTGCCAGGAGCAGAGCTCGCTCTTGGCTAGCGACTTTTCAGCCGGAGCGCTGCAATGACAGTGGCCAGCACCTGCAGAATGAACAGATTTCGGATTTATTTTTGCTACAGGAATCCGTCTTTACCGCCGCTCTTCATGGACGCTCTCACAATTTGTGAGAGAGAAGGATGGTACCAGAATAGAATTCATTTGAAGAGCATGGCTTGTCTCGACTTTCACCATGTTCTTGTGAGTCATTCAGCTGGACTACCGGAATAACTATAGATTATTACTATTCCAGCTGTCTTCGGCCTTGCATGCATGGGAGCCTCTTGCAGCGTCATTCCTTTGTACAGGAGGCGGTACACCATCTGCAAGATAGAATTCCGGAGAGGTTGCAGAGTTATAGCTTGTCTGCAGGGCTGCATGACAGATATAAACCTCATTCTTGGCGAGAGACGCACCACCGTGGAACATTAGAAAAGGTATTCAGCTTGTGCACACATACATACTGGCCACACCCTTGCTATGAGGAAAAGCAATGCATGGCCGCGCACACTGCTCATGATTACGATGCTGACACAGGGGCACTGCATGGACTGAAAGTCATTTAATGAGCAAGGTTTGGTTCGACTTACGCGACGGCGCTGTAGGTGTTTTTACCTGGAGCGGCGAGAATACGGTCCAAGGAAAGACGTTTGAAAGACTAAAACTCCTTGTTGAAAAGCTGCGCGGGCTTTTCAAAGCAGAATCAAACCGCAAGCGTGAATACAAGCCGTGCGATGGCGTCGAGCGCTTCCTAAATTCTGGAAGAGGAGCTGTCTGTTCAACAGCTCTCGAGTGCGACACTGTCCATAGGGCCAACTGACTGCAATGGGGTCACATGGACCCGAGCGATTTTCCCATTTCTTGCTCGCAAACCAGGACGCAGAAACAGGCATGCTTCCGACTGACTTCAGTGGGAGCCAGCTTCATTGCATAGCATACGAACACTGCAAGGTTGAATGGAGGTCCTCCAAAAACAGCGACCGTGCCACGCAGTCAGGAAGGTCTTGCAAGACCAGGAATCTGGGCATATGGCGGGACTCTTGCGGAAGAAGTCTGTTTAGGAAAAAGATTGCTGCGATCAGAGTCCTCAACGCAGCTACCACAGCGAGGAGCGTAGCGGTATAGTTTCTCGTGTACCACTTGTCTCCTCGAGCCCTACTCTACATCACAAAACAGCGGATTCTAGGATACTACTGTAATCTGCGTCTGCGCAGGCAACGAGTCCTTCTTTACGCTCTGCGCTCGTCTACGGATCCGAGCCAACCTTTCTGGTTCGTGACGCTCTTCGAAGCGCATAACAGATTCCTCACTCCCGGAAGCAGAAGGCCCTGAAGTGCATGCACGGGGGAAAACGCCGCGGGCACCTACGACATGCACATTCATTCAAGAACAGCCTACGACGTGACACGGTAGCAGCCTGTACATGTACCTGTCCTGTTTCCCTGCTTGGCTGTCATATTCCTCTCAATGATGCTGGATAACCAACAAATAGTTCCAGGGATGTCTCGGGAGTAGAACATAGCAACCTATCACAATCAACGAGATCAAGGGCCTGACCTTCGACAGAGCATCACTGAATTGTAGGCCCCAGTGCTGATGCCTTACAAGGTGCCCTTTTCCCCTTGAGGCCGTGACTTAAGGAAAATTAGCCAGGAGGAATGAAGAACTCCATCTGTCAGAAATACCAATGCGGAGTCGCTCACAGCTTCCTGTGTCGATCAAGGGCGGTAAATGGACAGCATCCAGTTGTGCAGGTCTGTCGAAGCAGTACACATACCGTGCGCCGTATACCGCCTATCACTTCGCATCTGGGTCGGAAAGCAGTAGCACGCGGCTGCTATAAACGTCGTTACGGTTCTCAACCTACCATCTTGAAAAATTGTGTATGTAGCCTAATCTGAAGTTGTGACCGGGGATACTGCACCGAGCCACAAGCACTGGAAAGCGAGTGTTCCAACCGTCTCGCTATACGAGTGCGCACAAGGGAGTGCTCCGACGCTCCGCTCGAGCTTCTTAACGAGGTTGTTATTAAGATAGAAGTAAGTGCTTAGATCGATCTCGAAAACTCCAGCCTCGGTGTGCCTCCTGTGAGCGTTACCTCTCGCAACTAGCAGAAACGGCACCTCCAGCTCCACGAAATTAGTGTAGACCTTTGACGTTCCAGTGCGCCGGATTCAATCGAGCATCAGAACCAATGCTGCAGAGAGTCTGTGGATGCCTTGTGCCGAACGAAAAGGCAGATAGTACAGCGCGTCGTTTTGGGCATACCCTCGGGGTACCTATAGACAATGCCTTTTGTGTGGAGAACTCTGGGACCCACGAGTGTGGCATCGATTGCAGATATACGTATAGCAATACTGAATTCGTACTCACAATCAAAGCCTTTTGTATGTGTCGCAGAGAGTGGTTGGTGCTTCCACGCCCGACTGTGAAAACGGAACCGTCGTGTGGCCCGATGCTATACCAGCGTAGTAGCCACAAGGAAATTAGTGAGTTTCTCGTATACTACCGATCTAGGAGCTCTTTCCGACTCCGGGACTCCGCGAATTGAATGAAGCACCTGACTGAGCCTATGCATCTGTTTCCGGTGCTAATCAGGCTGTTCGTCTTGTTATCATCATTCGGAAAAAGTATAGAAAGCCTCAGGCGGGTCAAAAGAGACACATTTGAAATCCGAGGTGACCCCCGCCCAAGCGGCTTCAACGTACGATGCTGCTGGTCTGCTCACACCATGCAAGGGGGGAACAGCTGCTCCCAAGGCTGATGTAGGTGTTGGCGGGGGTCGGTGAATAATCTGGAAAGGAATGCAGCAACGCATAGTAGGCTGCCAGAGTCGTGTTCTGTACTCCTCTGCATGTCATTTACGTTAGAGACCACAATCCTCCCATCAGCACTGTACCATTCGGTCGGCGACAGACATGCATTTCCGCCACCAGAGTACGCAGCACTTCATTCCCGTGCAGCCGGAAGCACGGCAGCGGTAAATGGCAAGGGGGTCGTGTGGTTGGAGGTATGATGGCACCTCAGTCGTCGTGAAAAGCACTAGTCCCAAGAAGACGTGGATTTCATCAGCTGTCGTAGTATTGCAGCTCCGCATGAGGCCGCGCTGCTGCCGTCGCTTGATAGATGTGCTTTACATAGGCATATACCGCAGCATTGTTCCTCAGTAGGCACTCTTATTCAACGACGCCGCTGAGGCTCTTTTTACATCAGTGCTCATCGCCCCCTGTCATCCTGACTCACTTCCTCCTTTGTGGAGATAAATCCTTACAATTTCTGAGAGGATGTGCAGAACACCACGAGACAATCAGCACCACAGCATTTGTTGCAGGAGCCTACATCGGAAAACACATTTAGAAAAGTAAAAGCTATGACACCTTCGTCCTTTCGAGGAGCTGTGGGTCTCCGGGAAGAGAGCCTGCAGTGAACGTCGGTCTCGCGTTCCTGGCGCATAACCCAGTCAGAGATAAGTCATGTAAGTATGATTGTACTTGCGGCCTAAAAAAATCTCCAAGAGCAGGGATGCAGCTGCGCTGAATCATAGGGTAGAGCGTCCCGGCCTCTAGTGAGATTGCGGTATACAGGATGCGTGCGACAGGCGCACGGGAGGATCCCTTGTTTAGACGCTTATCTCCTCCAGCTGTTTTGTAAAGGACTCGACACGATTGCGGGCATAGCTGAGCGGGAAGGAATTTGGAACGTATAGTCCCAGTCCTACTGAAGCGCTCAAAATGTTTCTCTGCATCCTCGTCTTCCTGCATACTTGTGCAGTCTAAAACCGTTTTCTCCTGGACTGAGTACACTCAAGCAGTACATGCAGTATAGACAAGGCTCACTGCGGAGGTGCATGGTATCAGTGTCAGGGTAAAGCATCTCTCGAAGTCTCTGAGAAGTAAGGTAAGTTTACCTGCGTTACGGATGGATCCACAATTCATGCCATTTTCGTTGTGTCGCCTGAACCGCCGCATAATGCAATCAAGCTGAGAAAAAGCAAGAGATGCACGCATCACCGCCAAAAACGGGATGTCTAAGGCGTACGAAGTGCTGTTGAAATGCTGTTGAAGCGTCCCGGGCCGTGTACCGACCTCACGTCGTATTCAATGTTCCGTGTAGAGGACAGCTATTCGGTCAACGTCATTGATAACACAGAAGCCTGAACGCCTGAGTAAGCTTCATCATAGAAACCGAGTCCACGCCTGCTGTGCGGCGTGCGAGGTGCTTGGGAGGTGCTTTGTGGGTGCCCTTGTCGGCTTCGACGCGCAGAAGAAGGAACTAGATTTGGCCGAGCGTGTTGTTCGAGAAACGAAGATGACGTATACATCTTAGCCCTGCAAGGCACGCTACTGAGCACCTTGCTGGACGAGGCTTCCGCTGCCAGCAAACCTACTTTTTCAAGTACAACAACGTCACATACGGCACTTCAGGTAGAAGTAAAAGGCTAGCGTGCGCTGGGTGAACCGGGTCGGCAAACGTTCAAAATGTCCTGGAGGCTTCTTTGTCCTCTCAAAGAACTGCGAAAAGCTGACCTAGCGTGGATACGTACCTCCAGCTACGTGGCCAATGTGCACGGAAATTCACGACGTAGAAAAACATCTTCAGAAAACATCCAAAATCTGCATAGCTGACTAAGACTATGCGAGGGCAGATACGCCGCATCAGAAAAGCGCATCTTGCATGTAGAATACTTCAATTAATGCCCATGCCACGGCGATGCTGTGTTGGAAGCATCAAATTCATAGCAAGGCTCTCGAATGTCGCAGCCTCTCCGGCGTCCGCGAGTACGACAGTCTCAGACGGAAGATTAGAAGACGTACTGTGTTCCGCGTCACCGCCGATGTAGCCCCTGGGCTGAGCCACAATCTGGCGCTCGTAGCACCTGACACCTTATCAGCATACAAGGCGCAGACATGCGGAGTTGCACTGATTCTCTGCTTCATTAACCGTGCAACTGATGTGTTTGCGTCAGTGTGTAAGGACAGCCCACGATGGGGACAGACTTGCACTATTGCGCCCATCACAAAGCCGGTTCGGGAGTATCTCCCTTCACATGCAGCTATATGCACATTCGGATTCTCCATAAGAAGGAAGGCACCTGGTAAGGTGATGGCGGGTCGCATAAACACGATACAGCAAAACGCAAAAGCGGTCCCTGTTGATTGAAGTTCACCATACGACCCGAGCACATTATGCTTGCTGACAAGAAACGCTGACTCAGCACATTGGTACAGAATCTGCCTGTGCATCCGAGAGAGCCTAAACCACCACTGGCCGTTCCAGCCTATATGGCCTGCTTGAGCGCGTCGACATACACGCGAATTTTCCTAGTTCTGAAATTTACATTTACTCGCCACGCCACATGTTTGGTGGCACATAGCATCGACGCAGCTCATTTTCGCCTCTCAAGCCACAGGATGAAACACCTAAGAAACGTATTCGCGTAATACTTTTTGTTTATCGTCAGCGGGAGTGAATACATTGTATAAATCCAGGCCTCAACGTTACGCGCCTCGGTAGCGTGTGTGCAACACGTTCTAGATCAAGGCTCCGCCTGAACTCTCGTGCATATCGTGCATGCTATCTCATGTCAGTATGGATAGCTATAAAGTCGTGAAATTCACATGTGTCGGCGACGGCTTGAAAGAGTAAAGAGAAGATGTCACAACATTACAGGTTAGCACCTCTTTGCACTCATCTCATCTGTGGGAGGCCCGACTGACTTATCCCCGACAAGCATCTGGGGCTTAGTGTCATGAGCTCGGTGGTGGGGCTACACCCAGCATATCAGGTCGCGAGTCGCATACCAGTCCCCGCTAACTCCTTTACAAGGTAGAGAATACCTCATCTATTCTGTTTCCGGTAAATGTGCTGTGTTCAAAGTGCTTACTGCATCCTAAGGAGGAAGTGGCATGTTTCGTGTTGGATCGAGATATATTGCCCTCAAGGTCTGCCGTGAGCATTTGACATCCACAGTACTAGCGTATGCTTCTGTGGCTCCGTGCTCGAGCAACCTGTGGAGTACCAGACGATATAATAGGTGAGAAAGCTGGCAGGTTGCAGGGGACCGCGCTTGTCTACGATCAATACTACTGCCTCCGCCCTCCACTGATGACCCTGCGGCGGCGCCGACAAGGGATGCACGGAGGCGTGGATCTGCTGCACTATCGTGCCATGATCTTCGACTCATCCTGCTACCCTCTACTGAGACTTTTGTATAACAGCGCCTGCCTATTTCCACCGACAATCGAGGAAACGACTTATAGTCTGTCAAGACATTTGCTGCCCAGGTTCACCCAGAGGAAAGAGGCTGGATGTTCGACTGCTTCAAACAAAGCCGTAGATAGTTTTAGCTGGGGGTATTTTCAGTTGTGCTTTACAAGGCGCACTTGCACATCTTGCCATGCGACCCACACAATGTTTTGCAGGTAACGCCGTAGGGCCAGATGCTTACACCTACCCAAAACGGTTCTTTCAAAGGCGGAAGCCGATTTCTACTGCAGTCAGAAGTAATTGCCCGGCATCCACGTAAAGAAGGGGTAGTAATGCCGTGGACGGCTGTAGGTTCTTCTACGAGGAAACGTCACTGTATCAGCATCCGAGCAGCGCTATAGAGGGAAGACCTCACTGATTTCAGCGCCAACGAGGTACTCAATATAAAAGTCAAAGCCTCGTACTTATCCTGTGAATGTATTATTGCGTTCTTAATCCAGGTTCTTACATTCACCTGAGGTTTGAGCGATACAAACGACTGTTCGCCGCAGTGGGCAGTGCTATGCTTACTGCATTACGTGGCAGCGGGTGAGACCGGCAAGTTCTGGAGACGCGCAGACGAGCACTTTGCTCCTGGAAGGTGCAAACATGCCGCCGTAACATTGTGTCACCTCGCTCACAGCCACGTCGATTAGTGTTTCCATGGCTAGTATTCCCTGGTATTCTTGAAGCAACCTGCTGTGAGCAGTAATGGAATTTGAAACGCGAAGGCATATGCGTACACGCGTAATCATGCCTGATGTCCGTACTCGCAAACTGCGTGACACATATGCTGTCAAGTTTCCACCGCCAGCCTTCGACCTTTGGTCGATGCAGAAAATTCTTACCGATGACAGCGACGTCGACACATGTACATGTGGCGTTCCCTGAGAATGCTTGGGTAAGTAGCAGTGCCGTCTCGCCTGCACGAACTGGGTGCCTCTGGCGCTGTTCGGAGGGATGACCTGACGTACTAGCCCTCTCCACAGAGTATTTTGCATAGGATGAAGGATGAAAGTCAATAGGATGAAAGTCTTACGAGTGGGAGTTTCGAACGTAATGACGTGTCACAAATTCACCCGTCCTCTTTCTGTCGTGTACTGCTGCAGCCTAATAGCTGTAAACTGGATGTGGGATATTTACATGACCTACCACGGTTTTTGCATCCTGGTTTTTCAAAGGTTCGCTTAGTCTCGAGGGCTGGCTGCTCATTTTGCGAATTTTCCAGCTGACTATTCTGGCGTAGCGTCATGCACCGTCACTGCACATGACACACCTGAAAAACGACCGTCACCGGGAGCTTCGCCGCCTGCAACCCAGGCCCTATTCGAGGTGAGGCACATGCCGTACACATGCTTTGCGTGGGCTGAAGGTGGTGCCAGTGAGAGCTTCAGATGGATTGCCGAGGCGATAGCATGCTATGAGAGCTTATTAACGGTGTCTCTTGACAGATTTGTGAGCACGTCGGCACGTAATCCTTGAAGCTCTCCCCAACCTTATCCAGTTTATGATCTTTGGAAGATGACAGACTCGAAAAATCGGGGTCAAACAGACATCTCGATGGCGAGTAGGAATTTTATGTCTACAGTAATACAGTTTCAGCTTGAGCTTCAGGTCATGCACAATCGTAGCATTGCAATTGATGACGCTAGTGTAGCCTTCGCGTACGCATGTAACTGACCGGTTTTTTCGGCCAGCAGACACTGTTCTCAGTGAAACAGGCAAGGTGCTTTGACCACTTAACCTGAGATCTTCTCGAACGAACCGACACGCATCACTGAGTGCCTCCAGGTGCACCGTCAACCAGACTCCACAATTACATAGTGTTCGATTGAAGGCCCTTTACGGTCACGGAAGCGTTGTAGCACGTTTCGTCACAATTCAAGGTGGCAGCGCACTCACGATCTGAATTGCGCCACCACGTAACACGGTACCTGCTGCCTCAAGCCAGGGGACTCCAAACATGCAATGCCTTAAACAATCATGTTTCGGGGTCAAGCACGTGTAGACGTACAAGTCGGAAATCTGTGATAGACACGTCAATGCTGAATGCCTTTTTCACACATGACGCTTCAGCGCCACGCTACCTCGTTAGCGCCCTACCGGCGGAGGCGTGCGACGTTGGGGCGGGACGACGCAGCCAACGCTTCATGAAGCTCCTCGATTCCACGTGGACTTCGCGCGGGTAGGGTGAGTTCTTCAAAGAAGCGGTGGCAGCATTCCTGGGCGTATTTTGTGCTTTCGAGCCTAGCTTTTGTCCCATTTCTCAAGAACGGCTGATTTCTCTTATGTACCCATGCTGTATGAGAGTAGGATCTTGCTCGTAAAAACCTTTTAGGGGAAGAAAACGTAGACCTCAAGGCATTCCAGGGCTCGATCTCCCCCTCCGACACGCGCATTGTAGTACGGTGCGACCGCACTACAGCAGCAGGCCCTTGAACATCCGCTTAATCAAATTGTTAAGCATGTCATTCAATACACGCGCTGGTAGGACTGCTGTGCATCTCGTGTTTGCAGTCTCAGAAGTCCAGCGCGCCTTCCAGTCCTTTGCATGCTCGCCCATCATCAGCTTGAAAAGAAGCACAAAGAATCATATCATGACATTACACCAGTACACGCATTAGGCACTGAAAGGTTGGATATATGCTTAGGATACACTGGCCTCTGAAGTTGTATGCGTTGGCAAGCTTGCGACCCCTGATGTAGGCCAGAGGATGATGCATATTTCCTAGTGGAGCGTAGTCAATTCTTGTCTAAAGACAACTACCCCCGGTTCAATCGTACTCATCCAGAGGCTCCGCAGAACTAGGCAATTCTTGCTGACACTCCAGACAAACTCCTCTCAATGGGAAAGCGAGATGGCAACCCGATTTAATTCGCAAATCTGAGGTGAGGAAGCACATCTGCGTCGCCAAAAGCACATCAATGGATGATTCAAAGATAGTACTGAACAGTTATTGCCAAAAGTAGGCACTCAGTTTTACTCGTCGCTATTAGCAAGCTGCATATTCTAATTCAACATTTAGTTCTGCTTTCCGATACACTTTAAGCACTGAGCCAAAGGTCCATTCGCCGCGAAATGCTAGAAGAAGACGATGCAGTCACTAAAATTCCTGCCACTGCGGTCAACGCACTGGAGAAAGCAGTCAGCGCCTATTCAGAAAAAACTGCTCTCAGCTTCCTCCGTCAATTATCAAATTACATCCTGTCAGCTATCACAGTAGCCCTAGTAGAAAGGGCAGCAGGCGTGCAGTTTCGCAATTTCTGTCTAATGAACCTTGCTCCACAGGACCATTCTCATCTGTGCCTGCCCACCAGAGATGCACTGACAGTCCCGTATGCGCCGTTGCTGGACTAGCTCAATGTTTGCATCAAAACGCTTCCCCTCGGCGCTTTTGGTGCCTTTAAAGGCTCTAGGACGCGTGATCTTCTACTGCGGTAGAGGGGCACCTTCGCCGTGCACACGAGCAACCGCTTCTCGCCGTCGTACAGACCACCCTGTGCCGGGGCCTACTCATCAGCGTCAACAGCAATGTACCTTCTTATTCCCAGCTGCGAAAGGCCTAGCGGATGTATAGGCAGATCTTTATGGCTACTCGTTTCCATTTGACCCTTCTGAGAATTCTGCGCCCCCTTCGGCTTCTGGAAACATGTATGGGCCCAGGCCAGTCTGTGGCCATGGATCTGCGTAGCTCCAGCCTTGCAGAATGCATCTGCGCTCCTGGTGCGGCTACACTGAAATAGACGTGCCTCAGCAAAAACAAGCTCAAAACTTTCTTGATCAGTGTGAAAGAGCTTTCTGAGGTCCTTCTACGGCAGGAACAGGCGGCCGTCCGTTTACTCGCTGGACCAGCCGTTCGAGATATGTAACGTTTCGACAGTAACACCGGAAACTCTCCGGTTCTCTTGCTACTCCCGGGTGTTACTGCCGCAAGAAAAAAAAATTGTGTAGAGCTCCGAAAAGTAACACACGAGCAGAGAGAGGCTGACACTGTCACAGGTGTTCATGCACGTTTGGCTCAGCAAGAAAACTGAGGAACCCTCACAGCTTCATATTGAAGTCAGTGGTGCGCAGAGCAATATTTCGTGCCTTCTTCTGCTTCTCTAGAAGCCTTCCTCGTGGCTGCCTGGCCGCCTTCAACTGGTTACGCTTCCTCTATACATCTGAATTATGAGCTCTATTTAGCGTCAAGTTGTGAAGTCCGGTCGCTTCCGCCCTAAATATGCGAGGATCACGTCACCATGGCTCCATATATAATTTCGTGGTGCCGCAGCAAGAAGAGGAATAAGGGCTAGAAATGGAAGCAGAACCCTCTCTCCCTTCAAATGTGTACAGCGATTCTTCAGCTTCTGGATTTTTAGACGGAGTCGTTGTTGGTCCTTCCAGATCTGATGCGCTGAAAAAAAGGTAAGATCCACGTCTGCGTTGGCCAGGTTTTTGCTCTCACATCTAACGGAGTTTCGGCAGAGACCACGGCGACCGGCCTGACTCAAGAAGAAAGCACTGGAGCACCTGTTACACGTCATTTTATCAGAGCGCGTCGGGTGAACAAACACAAGCGGAACACCCAAAACAGTGCAAGCCTTCTGCATCGAATTGGTGGCACTTTGCGTTCCCGGACCTTTCGGTCAATATCGAGGTTCCGCGTTAACTCCACCGCCGAACTACCGTACACCAGCTGCTAAACGGATAACAGCACGTGTGGAAAAATGTTACCTCCGTGCATCATGCTCAGTCTAGTTCCTGTCAAACACATGGGACGTCTGGGCGCATTGGGACAAAGCCGCAGGCCGGCGGCTCGCTCATCACCCTTTCTTTGTTCTTTCGTCGGATTACCGCATCTGCAAAGTGTAAACCTCACTGATATATTTGGAAAGAGCCGAAGGACTGCGGGGGTGTACGTAACCTGTTCTGTAGAGCTTTCTCCGTACTTTGTCCCCGATCGTGGATTTGCACACCCCAGGTGGTTTCACGTTGCAAGGGAAGCAAGAGTGACCGGGCGGGTGCCGTATCATTAGTTCTGGATTTGTCTTATGTTATGCCACCTCCTCCTCCTCCTTCGACTTAACACAATTTTTGACCTCCTGCAAAAAATGTACGGGAATGCGCAGCTCTTGCTAGTGTTCTGTCTCTTGATGATTTTGACTGAAGTCAGCGGATAGGTTTCGTTCGCAATGCTATCGTCCATAAGGCCCACTAGCAGATGTGCTATTTACGCATACATGTCATCGGTACCTTATGTTGCGTTCGTAGAGGTTTTTGGGACAGTAGCATGTTCTCATCGCTCCGTTGGGTCATCGTAATTCTCTTCATTCTGATTTTCAAAATCATGCACGGCTCCCGACAACTGCAGCCGCACCGGGAAAAGAGCAGACTCAAAGCCGGAATGCGCCGGATCGAGCATGAAAGTTCATGCGGCCCAGCCGTCGAACCTCATTCTTGCTAAAAGTCCATATAGAAAGCATCACAAATGAACCTCAACATAGGCGGGTGCACGCCTTCAGTCGCGACGGAGCTATTATCGATGCGATGCTGCTTCTCGGTTTTTCGGCAGTTTCACTTAAAGCGGGTGTAGATTCTATTCATTGAAACTGGCAGCACATCAGCACTTCCACCCAGCCTGCCGATGTCCAGCTGGAGCTCCGGGTACACACAAGTTCTCCCGTGCAGTCAGAATCCGCCTGAGCCCAGAACACTCTGCTCGGTCTCTCGGGGGATCAAGCTCTGTGACCCTGAGGTGCGTCCGTCACAATCCAAAGCTGCCGGTGGGCCGCGTTTCCAGAACAAACCGGAGAAACCTGTGAATGCCGATGCCTTCTATGGAATGATAACAGCACAAAAGCGCTTAGGGAACGCTCAAGGTTTCTAACAAAATGTTTGAATTCTGTGATGGAGTTGACTCTAGCACATCAGATATATGGGTCGGCGAAACCACTGTCTTAAGATGCACTTAAGATTGTTCGGTTCCAGAGGTACACGAGGAAGTGCACACGACCATGTCTGTTCTGAAGCCAACATTTCCAGTATGGCCTGCAGTACTGAAGACCGCGCACGCTAGCGCCTGTGCATACCAAAAACTGGAGTCGAGACGATGGCCCAATCCGGCGAAGCTATTGTACTCAAGGTTATTCATTGTGATTTTAAAGAAACAGCACCATGTCGCACAGCAGAAAGAAGCCCTGTGACGGCCCAGCAGCCTCTATGGCACTTCAAGCAAAGTGCCTGATATACACAAAACCCCTCTTGTCTCCATATGTCGCCACCGGGAGCCACAGGCTCAAAGACAACGAATAACCTCCAACGGCGCCGCGCATTGCTATGCCCGATACGGCGACTCTTCAAAGAAAGCTCTTCGTCGATGTGTTGTGCATATTGTAACTGTTCACGGCCACTGTACTGACATAGCACCCTATTTGCTTCTATCACTCTCGGGCGAGCAAGGGGTCCGCTGGTGCTCACCTCGGAAAGAACTGTATAAGGACAAGCAGACCACTGAAAAACTAGGACTCCGCTGTGCTTCATACAGAAATCTGTGCTTGCATCGGCGTCGAGGCCCGAAGCTTGCGGCAATGGATCCTTCCTGTTTCGGGATCATCAAAGCGACCTCGCTGGCTCAATGGCTGTGCGTCGCAACTACGGGAAAAACTAGAGAGCAAAGCCTCATCTTGAGACCTCCGCGTTGGAAACATTCGTGTGATTGTCAAACAAAGCTATCCAGCATTGTCAAAGGGGAACAAAACCAGTAACGCTGACGAGTGCGCTCATGTCTTGTAAATTTTAGTACCGGATGCTCGGAACAACACGACAGTAGCTGAAATGTGTATGGTTAGACTGGTCACACCAATCGTCAAACCGAGCTTCAGGACATTTTGAAGGACGGGAGAGCATTTTCCATCCCGTTAGGTCTGTACATCCTCTTTAAAATAGCGCTCTACTTCGATTGAAACCTCCGAAGCAGCTGACGCGTGTTATTTTCTGGCACAGACGCATAATATTTAGGGCCGGCCGTAGGGCGCTGTGGAATCTGAGAAAAAATTTAGGGCTGCATGGATTCCTCCGCGTGCAGAAAACCATCCGTTCAGCTCTGTTTTCCCTCAGACCTAAAATTCTTCCCCAACAGAGTCCGTCTGCATCGCGGGACGATGGATTTTGCGTTCACCATAGTGTACACTGTTTTGTTATGCAAGAGGCGCAGGCCCCGTACTGCTGCGTGGGCGAAAACGAGAAGCGTAGCAACGAGGCTGAAGCACGTCGCGCCTCTACGATAAAGCGCGATGACGGCCTAGTAGCACCTGCACGACCACTAAAGCGGCAGGGTCGCTTCTGCCGGCATACTCACACGCCTCGCCGTACAAGGCGGACCGCAGAGTGCGGTGTTGAGGAGACAGCGTCATTTTAGCTTATCACGGTGGATTGTGACCTCCTGTCTTAACGCCTTTTCCATCAATCGTCACGAGCACTCCCCCGTTCTGCTTCTAAGCTTTAGGTTCTGGCTGGACGGTGATATCCCTATTCGCTCGTGATCTCACCCCGCTTGCTTTTACGTTCACCCGTCTAGAACACTTTGGTGCAATTGGTTTGGAAGCGAACTACAGCCTCCTTCTCCGGAAAACGTGTCTTCCCTCGCATAATGTAGGCCTATAGGAACTTCTTCTCCGTGATACTCTTAGAGTCATACTAGATGCTCATCACAAAGTCTGTGAAGGTCCAGCACCTGCCTGCAGGCGGTGTGTAACCAAAGTGGTGATACGTAAACGGACTACACGCAGTACGAATGACGCCTTAGAGTTTGGCGTGCGAAGACCTGTCCGAAGAAGTGTATTTGCAGTGACATTTGCGGTCTGCTGCCGTGCCGTACGTATGATGGAGTTGACTCAATTTTGCCCACAGTACTTTGTTCTATTTTTGCGCGTGTGAGGAGCAGCAAATGTTAAGCTTGCGTATGACCTCTTTCAGGGTCCTTCCGCTCAAGGAGAGTTTTTTGGAATTTTGTCTCTCCATCTTCGCCTCTAAATGCGAACAGAGGTCATTAGCCTGGCAGCTGTTGAGTGGAGAGGGTAGAATGCATCGGAGGGTTCCTATTCCATCAGGCGCTGCGTCATGCAGGGCGGCCTACTGCAGGCTGAGGATCCAGCTCGTAGATGCGACCACCTCTCACGCGTCTTCAAACATCATCAGAAACTGTCGCATTCAAGCTCTCTCTGCTTACCCTAACTCCGGATTGTAGCATTGACCACCCTGGGGCCTCCTCTGCCGAGACTTCCAAACTCAAGCTGTTACTGTACCCTATGCTTCCTCCATTGAATGTTCTGGCAGAGGAGGGAACACGGCTCTGCCCCCCGAGGACCTTCAGTGCTTGAGGGGCATCGGCTGGATCTCGTATACTACTCACACTTTCCTAGACGTCAGTCTGCGACCCATCATTGTAGAATTGCGGGCAATGCGAAACAGTAAAAGCCAGTGGCGTCCGAAACGGCTGTCGAGACTCTGGTAAGCATGCTGCGGCACAAGCACGCCCGCGACAGCACGCTCTTCTTTCATACATCTACGGCGCAGTCGTGCTTTCGGCAGTGTCCGGCGCTCAAGAGGTGCTTGTATGCACTCTATGTCCAGCAATGCTGGCGTGGACGACGTCGTTTGTAGATCTCTTGGACCAGCCGAGCTTACAGGCGTTCGAGCTTCTCTTCGGCCGCAGAGCGCTGATTCAATCATTGCCGCGAAAGGTGGAGGAAGAAGCAACGGGGAAAAAAGCAATAACCGGGCATTCAGCAGTGCTCCGCATCTTCTCAATTTTCAGGGTATCTGCCGCTGATGAGTATATTTTATCGTTCAACGCCGTTCAGTAGAAGATCCGAGAACCTCCGATTGAACACCGGAAATGACGCTTCTATCGGCTCGTCTCGCGCAACGCATCACCGCTGATGAAAAACACAGATACACCGTGTTTCGCCACATGGTGTTGGTGGCCCGTCTGCCAGACGGTTTACAACGCTGCATCTGCGGAATTTTTCAATGGGATGACTCCTGGAGGGCACAACAACATGAAAATGCACGCGCGAACATGGAATTGCCGCATTCCTGGTCCGTCATTCCTTGGGAAGGCGGGTGACGTAGAAGTGTCGCTGCAACGTGAGACTCTAAACACCATAATCTTCACACCTTCTGGATTACCAAAACCCTTCACGCTCACCTGACTCTAGAAGAGGAAGAGCATATACCAGAGAGCAGCCATGCAGTCTTGATAGCAGGAGGGGCTGCTTCATACAGATACCTGTTCTAGGTGGTGATTCCCTAGTAAATACTGGACTGCAGAGCAGAGGCGACTTTAGCAAATTGTTGTGGTGCAACCGCTGGCCGGACAGAAAAGGCTTCCATTCTGTAGCGGGAACGCTCACTGCGGCCGTTCATTTCTCGTAAGACTGGCGCTTGCGCTACTCCACGCATTATTCGCTTCAGAAAGGCTGCCATTGTTCCAAGCCACGAGCTGACTGCTTCAGCGGGATGCTCGACGAGGGGGTGGAAGTTCCCACCTCTCTCAATCAGGAAGTAAAAAATGGTTTATCGATAAAAAATCCCCTGTCGGAGTGTTAGAACAATTCTTTTGGGGTTTTGACGAAAGCACGGGTGACAGAACGTGAGGCTATTCTTCTTTTCACTGGTCCTTTGTAACGTATCTACCGGCTGCAGAAAATGCATCATCACCTCTATATGCATTAATAGGTTCCCTGCGATAATGCAACGCAACTTGCAATATACATATATACATATATATATATATATATATATATATATATATATATATATATGTATTTGAATATATTTTCGAGAGTACGCCTGTAAACTCTCTCCGAAAAGCTCCGTCTCTCGCGTGGGTCGCCGTTTCCTGGGCTTGAAGGCGTAGAGCTTGCGCTGCATTGTGAGATGCCGCAAGGCTGTGTGCCGGATTCGATTATTCACCCGCTAATATTGTGCTTGCTTACAAACAAAGGAACTACGCTGCAGAACTAGACTTGCTGGAAGCTTATCAACGTAGTACGTCAGCTCCTCCTTCAATGTACCTTCGTTGTCCTGCCGTTCAACTCTCAACCATTGCCATGCGCCAGCCTCAAGAACAATGCCAGTAATTATTGTTCGGAAACACCAGCGCCAGTACGCACTGCGCATCCCAACAAGGCGTGTTCCCACCACCCAGCGAGGAACAGTATGTGTCTCTGCCTGAGAGCCCTCTGTCGGCTGGCGCTCCTGTGAGTGGCGAAAGCGGCATCAACAGCGAAGTGCTGCCCGCTATGAAGCATTTGTGCTGCGTGGGAGATCAAGTCCGGCATAGACGCAGTGAGTAAGTAATCAGAGGCCAATCTTTTAGGAACGCGGCCCCTTCCGTTAGCGACTCCAGAGCGCATGCTTAATCGTGTGAAGCTGACGAGACCAGATTGCCTGCTCGTGTTTCCGGCAGACCCCCTCGCCTAGGGCAATGCCTTGGTGGAGGCGCCGAAAATGAAGGCATCACATTCCTCGAGGGGAGGATGACAGTAACACCGCGTGATTCACATGTCATGGTGCTGCCTGCAGCGTTGCACCTTACCTCGGCCTGACACCGGTAGAAGTTCGAACCTCTTGGAAAACCATTTGCATATTACCGAGTCCAGAACTGATAAATGTGGGATTAGCATTGTACTGCTGGACAAGACTGCACCGGCCCGTCGACTGCTGAACGCCTCCCTGGTCATTCCGAACAAAAAGTACTGGCATTGCACTTGAGTTGTTCATAGCTCTCATCTGTCATCCTCCGGCTTTGTGCTCTGCGTGCCTTTATTATGTATATGCGGCTTTGGATCCACATAGCGAATGCTTCCCGAGCTGCTGGGTACGCCTGTATTTTCCGTTCAGGCAAGACGCCAAGGAAAACAGTGCCGAGGAAATTTTAGGAAAATCTACTGCATAGTATCTCCTGCTTTTCCCAGGTGAGAGGCAGGCTTTATGAAAATGATAGGACGGCGCTGACACTTCTTTCGATGTTGTAGTCCAAGGCTCTGTTAGTAGCAAACATGAGACAATAAACACCACATACGGAGGGTAATGGGATTCACACCCATCATCATCAGTTCCCCCTCAATGTACCATTGCACGACCCCTTCCCTTCGAGTCAAACATGAGGTGTGCGGAGCGGTTATGGCAAACATCACCAAAAATCGCAGGGGAACGTCATGAAAAGCTTCACGACAGTCCCGATCACGCTTTTCATGGATCACGTCCTCCGTCTCTCAAATCAACTAGCAGAGAACTTGCTGCGCACAGATATGTTGAACAACCACCGTGAATCGCGTTGCATTTGGTGAAATCTATTTGTTCCTACGGGTCCCGTGAACTGGCGCACCCGAACTGGTGTGCATCAGCGAGAGGCTGCGGCTACCAATGACGAACAACGGCGCTTGGACCGCAGACGATGATATCAACAATTGGCGAGCCCCCAAGTTGTGCAGGATATTCAACCCTTCGTGTATTCAGAGTGTCATTGTTCCGCATTTGCGCTCACCACATCATCTTCGTAATAGTCGACACGCTTCCTGAGACAACAGATGTAGTTATGAAAATAAAGTGCTGTCTCTCACGTATGCGTACAAGACGGTCAACGTGTGAGGAGCCGATACAGATACGGGCGCAGGCTGGACCTGCTATCCATGCCAGATGCTGCTCTGCAGAACAGAATACTCAGGTCAGATGCTGGGAAACAGCAAGAGAAAAACAGTCTATCAGCGTCTTATCTGGTAGCAGCTTCGCGCGACCTCTTGCAACTGCAAAACAATAGCACCTGCGTTTAGCGGCCTTGAGAATCCAGCCCCGCGGTTCAGCACCTATAGTCACGACCTGCATCTTTTTTGACTGCATAACAGCAGGTCGGTACTCCTCGCGTTGACATATATAAACACGTAGCTTGTCTCTGTTGCACGCCTTTTTGTATCTAAACGTGCGCGCCACACGCCTGCACACTCTCTAGAGCGTGTACACAAGTACCTGTCGGTAGCGCTGTCACACCGTCATCCTTTCCTCCATCAGAGATCCTCGCAGACGGCGAGGCTTCATTGTAAGAAAGAAGAAAGTCCTCTTGGAGTTCATGTTAGGGTTCTGGGAGAAGGTCGCTCGTAGATAAAGGCGCGCGCGAGCCGTCGTTCCTAATGGTTTAAATCTGAGCCCGTACGCCGATAACATCCTTCCAATGCAGCATCATGCTTGCTAGACGTGATTCTGATTCCAGCGTCGCAGCGTACAATTGCGCACATCACTGCACTTTTGAGGTCGACTTTGAAGTTGAGCCGCCTCGAGCGCCAATCTCCTTGCACCCCCCCCGAATCGGCTCTCCAGACTGAAGGCGGGGCCGCATCCCCGTCAATGCTCCTTCATGCCACTCCGCTACCGAATTCGGGCGTGAGGTGCACTAATCAAGTAAGTATCTACGACTTCATGCTCTACAGACGTTTGAAACATAACTGCAGTTCCATTCTTTACTCTGGACTAGGTGCAGCGCTAGTACACCGGTCGGCCGATGGTCGGCTTTGTTTGCCAGACTGACGATGCTTTGAAGATATAACCAGGACAGTGGCGCGAACCAAAAAGAGGTTAATGCTACCACGTACTCGTGGCGCAGATTCCGTCGATTGGTGAATAATCAGGAAGAGAAAAAGAACAGGTTGCCTTATGAAGGTTGGCGTGCAAAATCCGCTGGCACGTGTGTCAAACAAACCCGCAGCACAGACAGGACTAAAGAGTGCAAGCTGCAAGCTCCCGAAGGTTTTTAAGGGAGACGGATCTCTCTATAACCTGAGCTTTTAGGTAATTCTCGTCTCATGAAAGGTCACAAGCAGCTACGCTATTTACCAGCCTGCTCTTTAAAGGAATTGCTGCTTCATTTCAAATAAGTAGAGGCTTTTAAAGGGCAACGTCAGCAACGAGTGGAGAGATGCCATCCTGAGTTGCCCTTCTCAAATGCAATGAGCGAACCACAAAGCGGAGGCACCGCTATAGTACGGAAGGAGCCTGAAGCTCTTTTGACCTCTGTAAACCCAAGCGCCACACCTGTCCCTGAGATGTAACCGAATAAGGAGGTGTTAATGACTTCCGATCATGTATATTCAGCGCGGACCTGACATTCGCGGACATTCTGTTAACTCTCGCGTGCTTCACTGCTCAGTCTCAGGAGCCTGTGCCACCCTGGGCTTTGGAGTTGTTTCGGGCGGAACTCTGCGATCCCACTGGGGAGTTTCTCCGTTTCCCTATACTCTCCGTAGCACAGGGTTTAGTTCCGTAGACCCCGGTAGTCTGAGATCCTCATGAGTCTATGGATTTACATGGTTCACAATGAGAGCTCCTGAAAGGACTCAAGCCTCTTGTCGCAGTAGCGCAGTCGGGGTCGACAGCCTTACTTGCCTCGACCGCTATCAGGTAGGCATACAAAGGCAGTTTGGCTCCCTTTCTGTCCTCTTCGGAATTTGCATTAGCCTATCAGGCCCCACCAGCGCTGACACACACACACACACACACCACACAAAAACAACGCCACAGATACCCAAGCGTGTCGCACGTGATAGTTGCTCATCCTGCACGCTGCGCGCTAGGCAGAGAGTCTTCGTATAAGAACGAATTTGGAGAGTACAATGCTTGAGGGTGATCGTGTCCAGAACTACTGGTGCCGCTCGTGCGTACGCTTTAGGCAGAGCTCCGTCCAAAGCTTTGCAGCAGCAATAAGGAGGAGAATAGATGCGTACGGAATATCCTAGTGCTCCGTCCTGCTGCAGTATCTCCTCTTTTTTCATATAGTATTCTTGAAGCCTGACGCCTATACGCAGCTGCGGTAAATGCCTTTGCTATATATTTAGCAGTACAGCGGGAGACAGCCGCCGGCGCTCTGGGACTGGGAGTGTTCAAAACTGCTGGCAATACGCCCGTGTAGCAAATCGAAGCAGAAAAACCTTGTGGCGTGCACGCCACTCAAGCTGTACAATACTGGAGGAGACAATAGCTTTCAGATGCAAGCCAGACATACCCTCTCATATCGTTCAAATGGTCCCTCGGTCTTTCCTCACACCACGAATTAAACAGGACCTTCCACCTGTGGACTCCACACATTCCATTGTAAGCAGCCATTAGGAGTGCTGCCGTGCTGTTTATCTAGCAGAATATATGGTCGATAGTGGACGCATTAGCAGACCGTGGCACGTCCAGGCCTCTAGTCTATCTGCTTCGTATGTGGGTCTCTCTAGCTCTTATGGCTGCCGCTGCATTACTTCAGGTTGGCGTTGTATGCCAAGAGCATGCTAATGCACCAACATCTAGAGAAATTGTCTGGGTTGCGTACGCCTTTTGGTTCACGGATAGAGAGAAACAGCTCCGTTCACTTTCCAGTGTTACAGTATTGTCTGCAGGACAGAAGTGAGTCTACCTTATAACAGAGAAGGCACTCGAGAAGCTTTGTCAGCATGTGTGCTGAAAGGAGCATATGCTATCTCTGTCCACGCAAGCAACGAGAAGATGGATGAGACACTGGTAGCCTCATACAGCGTATAGCTCAGAGTAGTACATGCGCCGCACCAAGAGGTGTAACTGCCAGTTAAAGAGTCTTACTGCCCCGGCACCCCGCGGAACGCTCGTGGAAAAAAAACCACGCGCTCGCCCCCCATTCCAGCATTTCCTTGAACTCGGAGCGTTGCTAGAGATTACTCCCTTGGGGAATTTCCTCGATACGCTTACATTTTGAGCATCCACTCCTTGAGAGAGTGCTGCGCACAATTCGCCTTTTCTCGCTACAGATACCTATTCTCGTGGCTATTACAATATAGGGGCAGCCACAAGCTCTGTGGCACAAGACTCCTACCGAGAATTCGTACTCTCGACACGTTGTTTGATCTCATTCCAGAATTCCCGTTTCGTGTATGACAGGCACCACCCGCGCCTCCGCCCTAAAACTCACTCGCCGAGGAGGAGAGGCCATCCCTACTGCTTGCATACGTTGCGCAGATCACTGAGACTGCCCAACGGTCTGGCCTTCTTTTCTGGACATTTTTCAGAGGGTACCGCGTTTGCAGGTCAGCATGAGGCGGCGCCATTTCTGTTTTCAAGTGGACATCTTTCTCCTGAGCAAGACGAGCTCTGAAAACGGAACATCTGCAGTCCTTCGATGATGGTTTCCATATACTTGGGCGCTTGCTCTTGCATTAGGCACGTCGCACGGAATGAAGGCCAACTGTGGTATAGTAGGTAGTGGCTCTTTCCTACATCAATATATCAGCATGTGTGAAGTAATATTCTTGCTCTCCTACTACATACGGGCCATACACGAGCTGCCTTTTACATCACGTCGTCCATTCCGAAGGGGCTGTCATGCGCCTGGACTGTAGATTTGGCATAAAGCTCCGCCGGCGTCAAGTCTGGGAGATACTGCGACCACGCACGGAACAGGACGCTAGCAGGATAAGCACTAGAATGATGTTCGGAGTGGGGTGCTGATCAGTGCATGTCCAGAATGGGGCAACAGCTGCATCTGTTCTTCTTGCGTTTATACATGCCCCAGTATTGGACACCTGCGGTGTGATTTTTGCAGCAGCTAGAGGTCACACTTAGGCATGCACTGCAGTGAGGGCATGTGCAATGATTTTGGAATAACACGCTGGGGGCTATTGCGACTCTCATACTTTTAATGGACGGAACGCATATACGTGAATTTACTTTCGTGTGGTCCGACGTATCATACCTCGCTGCTTGGTTTTGCGTTCGGTGGGAGGGCAGTACTCAGTTCTCAGCAGCACTCCGTGACACCCGCGACTGATCAAATGAGCTTGGACTCTGATTATCTTACATTTCAGCAATGTATTCGAGTGCAGAATTGAGTGACGGCAGCTTCTCGAGAACTTATTGCAAGGGATCTGAAACCACAACCGAATTGGTGCTCTCACGCGAAATATCCGGCTGGTGGCTGAGCTCCCTCGTATTGCGCAGGTATAATGCTGCTTTATAACGGCGCTGAGAGACAATACTACAGGGTAGCGGAGGGTTGCGATGACAGTATAATCACGGAAGAGCTTGCGCCACCAAAGCACAAGCATCTGTTCCCCTTAGGCCTGGAAGACCCAGCGCCTTTACACCTTTCTTAGCCCCACGCACACGAGATCGACATTGGTGGCGGTGCCGGCACATCTAGTATTTCGTGTGCACTACTGAGACAGATGTATCTACGAAGCCATCAAGGTGGTTTCTATTCAATCATAAGCCGCCCAGTTGGCAGCATACATCTCACTGACAGCTTGACTGCACATCCAGCTCGGATGTGGGGGACACGCATGGGGTCGGCTCAGCAATAGAGAGCTCCACACCGCAGGAAAGGCCTTGTAAGAGAGTACCACAATTGTTCTGCATATTCGAAGCACATTCATCAGGGGTGAGAATCATGACTTTATTGGGTGTGTCTCGACGGGGCCGAAGAGGCAGCAGCCCTGTTTCAGACAAAAATACTGACCCTTCGTTCTTCTTGATGCCCCCGTGCACTTCCGACAGCGCAAATAAGGCGCGTGTCTGATTGAAGATCACTGGAGCTACCTATGCACTATTCTGTGCCGTCAACCTACACGCGACCAGGTCATCATTGAAGTATTACTTGAAAGAAATCATGGTGAAGGGAACACAGACGCTTTGAGATGAAAGCGTACCCCCCAGTCGATTGCCAGTGACTCTCCTTCTTTTGTAGTCCATTTGTACTCGAGTACGATAAGCAGAGGAAAAAGGACACCAGCTTTTCTGACGGTGCTTATATGTCTCGCTAAATGTGGTCTTCCACATTAAGCTCCCGCTCTCAATAACTAGCATCTCCCTACCAGTTTCAGGCACGGACGTCGTGCATCACGCGGCAGTGTATGAGCGCAGTAATGGAACAGCGCTCCTCGGACACGGCTATGAGGTGACCTATTGGGCATACGAGAGCGCATGAACTGCGTATCGGCAAGAAGATGAGCGCGGATTCTCAGCACTTTCCAAAAAAGTTGCTTGTACGTATCTCTTCGGCTGCGTCAGCTAGGTTATGTTGTTTTATAGTCAGTCGTCCTGCAGGAGCCCCTGTGCAAGCATTCTTCACCTTCATAAGGTTTGAGGCGGAAAGACTTGCCTTACAAGAGCACACATGGACGTCGACCACAAGATTGGTGCTCTCGATACAAGTACTGGCAGCATATGTCCTACCAGAGGTCTAATGAGAATAACAGCCGTCCGCAACCATCCGGACCAGGTTTCGCGAGAAAATCGCCCACGATCACCGGTGCCGAGCAATAAATCTGGGCTTCCTCCAATAGGGACACGTATAAGGCGTGCTCTTCAGCAGGCGCCCTGACGACTGAGATGTACATCCAAGTGAAAATTAGAAGCCCGCTCGTTTTGCGCGAGCAGCTGGAGGCCAGCGAGATCGGCACCATAAGGTCCAGCGCCCGGAGCGTGGAAGGCAGATGCAGGACGTTTACGTCTTTCTCTAGCAGCATTTCATCTTCTGCGGAATAGCAGGGGCAATGCTTATACCTAAATGAGCTTGCAATTTCAACGCAGGTGCTCTCGAACTCTGCCACCCTCCCGCCCCTTCTCATGTGTTACCTGCAAACGCCTTATACACCTGAGAATATTGAGGAGTTTTCACGGTTATATCTGACACAACTGAGGCAACAGCTGGGCCGCGCAGCTTGGGCTATTCCGGCACAGTGTGGCATTCGATGGGCAGAGAGGCATAATTCGTCCTGGTGCGTCGCCCGGCACTGCCACTACGCATAGCTGGTATACTTCCGTTTACCTCAGCAAACAGTATTTTGTATCATAGTTGCTGCTATACCCAGGCTGTACGAAATGCACCTCTACATCCAGACAGTGCACTGTGTACGCCATAATTTGCTGCTGCGGTAAGTCTCAAGGACATCTGCCTCGTCGCGTTGAACCAATAGCTGCAGCTTCACGCCGTAGCACAAAAACGCGTACAGCACTCACGTGATGGGACGGTAGAGTTTGCAGGAACGTCACTAGCATGGCTGCTACTACGTCTGCCAGGAGCAGAGCTCGCTCTTGGCTAGCGACTTTTCAGCCGGAGCGCTGCAATGACAGTGGCCAGCACCTGCAGAATGAACAGATTTCGGATTTATTTTTGCTACAAGAATCCGTCTTTACCGCCGCTCTTCATGGACGCTCTCACAATTTGTGAGAGAGAAGGATGGTACCAGAATAGAATTCATTTGAAGAGCATGGCTTGTCTAGACGTTCATTATATTCTTGTGAGTCATTCAGCTGGACTACCGGAATAACTATAGATTATTACTATTCCAGCTGTCTTCGGCCTTGCATGCATGGGAGCCTCTTGCAGCGTCATTCCTTTGTACAGGAGGCGGTACACCATCTGCAAGATAGAATTCCGGAGAGGTTGCAGAGTTATAGCTTGTCTGCAGGGCTGCATGACAGATATAAACCTCATTCTTGGCGAGAGACGCACCACCGTGGAACATTAGAAAAGGTATTCAGCTTGTGCACACATACATACTGGCCACACCCTTGCTATGAGGAAAAGCAATGCATGGCCGCGCACACTGCTCATGATTACAATGCTGACACAGGGGCACTGCATGGACTGAAAGTCATTTAATGAGCAAGGTTTGGTTCGACTTACGCAACGGCGCTGTAGGTGTTTTTACCTGGAGCGGCGAGAATACGGTCCAAGGAAAGACGTTAGAAAGACTAAAACTCCTTGTTGAAAAGCTGCGCGGGCTTTTCAAAGCAGAATCAAACCGCAAGCGTGAATATAAGCCGTGCGATGGCGTCGAGCGCTTCCTAAATTCTGGAAGAGGAGCTGTCTGTTCAACAGCTCTCGAGTGCGACACTATCCATAGGGCCAACTGACTGCAATGGGGTCACATGGACCCCAGCGATTTTCCCATTTCTTGCTCGCAAACCAACACGCAGAAACAGACATGCTTCTGACTGACTTCAGTGGGAGCCAGCTTCATTGCATAGCATACGAACACTGCAAGGTTGAATGGAGGTCCTCCGAAAACAGCGACCGTGCCACGCAGTCAGGAAGGTCTTGCAAGACCAGGAATCTGGACATATGGGGGGACTCTTGCGGAAGGAGTCTGTTTTAGAAGAAAGATTGCTGCGATCAGAGTCCTCAACGCAGCTGCCACGGCGAGGAGCGTAGCGGTATAGTTTCTCGTGTACCACTTGTCTCCTCGAGCCCTACTCTACATCACAAAACAGCGGATTCTAGGATACTACTGTAATCTGCGTCTGCGCAGGCAACGAGTCCTTCTTTACGCTCTGCGCTCGTCTACGGGTCCGAGCCAACCTTTCTGGTTCGTGACGCTCTTCGAAGCGCATAACAGATTCCTCACTCCCAGTAGCAGAAGGCCCTGAAGAGCATACACGGGGGCAAACGCCGCAAGCACCGCCTACATGCACATTCATTGCAAGAACAGCCTATGACGGGACACGTTAGCAACCTGTACGTGTACCTGTGCTGTTTCCCTGCTTGGCTGCCATACTCGTCTGAATTATGCTGGATCACCAACAATCAATTTCAGAGATGTTTCGGGAATAGAGCGTAGCAACGTATCACCATCAGCGAGACTAAGGGCCTGACCTTCTACAGAGCATCAGTGCTGATGCCTTACAAGATACCCTTTTCCCCTTGAGGCCGTGACTTTACTACAAATTAGCCAGGAGGAACGAAGAACTACATTTGTCAGAAAATCCAATGCTGGGTCGGTCACAGCTTCCTGTGTCGATCAAGGGCCGTAAATGGACAGCATCCAGTTGTGCAGGTCTGACGAAGCAATACACATACCGTGCGCCGTATACCCCCTATCACTTCGCAGCTCGGTCGGAAAGCAGTAGCACGCGGCTCCTATAAACGTCGTAACGGTTCTCAACCTACCCACCTTGAAAAATTGTGCATGTAGCCTAATCTGAAGTTGTGACCGGGGATACTGCACCGAGCCACAAGCACTGGAAAGCGAACGTTCAACCGTCTTGCTGTACGAGTGCGCACAAGGGAGTGCTCCGACGCTCCGCTCGAGCTTCTTAACGAGGTTGTTATTAAGAAAGAACTAAGTGCTTAGATCGCTCTCGAAAACTCCAGCCTCGGTGTGCCTCCTGTGAGCGTTACCTCTCGCAACTAGCAGAAACGGCACCTCCAGCTCCACGAAATTAGTGTAGACCTTTGACGTTCCAGTGCGCCGGATTCAATCGAGCATCATAGCCACTGCTGCAGAGAGTCTGTGGATGCCTTCTGCCGAATGGGAAGGCAGATAGTACAGCGCGTCGTTTTGGGCACACCCTCGGGGTACCTATAGACAATGCCTTTTGTGTGGAGAACTCTGGGACCCACGAGTGTGGCATCGATTGCAGATATACGTATAGCAATACTGAATTCGTACTCACAATCAAAGCCTTTTATATGTGTCGCAGAGAGTGGTTGGTGCTTCCACGCCCGACTGCGAAAACGGAACCGTCGTGTGGCCCGATGCTAAACAAGCGTAGTAGCACAAGGAAATTAGTGAGGTTCTCGTACACTACCGATCTAGGAGCTCTTTCCGACTCCGGGACTCCGCGAATTGAATGAAGCAGCTGCCTGAGCCGACGCAGCTGTTTCCGGTGCTAATCAGGCTGTTCGTCTTGTTATCATCATTCGGAAAAAGTATAGAAAGCCTCAGGCGGGTCAAAAGAGACACATTTGAAATCCGAGGTGACCCCCGCCCAAGCGGCTTCAACGTACGATGCGGCTGGTCTGCTCACACCATGCAAGGAGGAACAGCTGCTCCCAAGGCTGATGTAGATGTTGGCGGGGCTCGGTGAATAATCTTGAAAGGAATGCAGCAACGCATAGTAGGCTGCCAGAGTCGTGTTCTGTACTCCTCTGCATGTCATTTACGTTAGAGACCACAATCCTCCCATCAGCACTGTACCATTCGGTCGCCGACAGACATGCATTTCCGCCACCAGAGTACGCAGCACTTCATTCCCGTGCAGCCGGAAGCACGGCAGCGGTATATGGCAAGGGGGTCGTGTGGTTGGAGGTATGATGGCACCTCAGTCGTCGTGAAAAGCACTAGTCCCAAGAAGACGTGGATTTCATCAGCTGTCGTAGTATTGCAGCTCCGCATGAGGCCGCGCTGCTGCCGTCGCTCGATAGATGTGCTTTACATAGGCATATACCGCAGCATTGTTCCTCAGTAGGCACTCTTATTCAACGACGCCGCTGAGGCTCTTTTTACATCAGTGCTCATCGCTCCCTGTCATCGTGACTCACTTCCTCCTTTGCGGAGATAAATCCTTACAATTTCTGAGAGGATGTGCAGAACACCACGAGATAATCAGCACCACAGCATTTGTTGCAGGAGCCTACATCGGAAAACACATTTAGAAAAGTAAAAGCTATGACACCTTCGTCCTTTCGAGGAGCTGTGCGTCTCCGGGAAGAGAGCCTGCAGTGAACGTCGGTCTCGCGTTCCTGGCGCGTAACCCAGTCAGAGATAAGTCATGTAAGTATGATTGTATTTGCGGCCTAAAAAAGTCTCCAAGAGCAGGGATGCAGCTGCGCTGCATCATAGGGTAGAGCGTCCCGGCCTCTAGTGAGACTGCGGTATACAGGACGCGTGCGAAAAGCGGACTGGAGGATTCCTTGTTTAGACGCTTACCTCCAGCTGTTTCGTAAAGGACTCGACACGATTGCGGGCATAGCTGAGCGGGAAGGAATTTGGAACGTATAGTCCCAGTCCTACTGAAGCGCTCAAAATGTTTCTCTGCATCGTCGTCTTCCTGCATACTTGTGCAGTCTAAAACCGTTTTCTCCCGGACTGAGTACACTCAAACAGTACATGCAGTATAGACAAGGCTCACTGCGGAGGTGCATGGTATCAGCGTCAGGGTAAAGCATCTCTCGAAGCCTCTGAGAAGTAAGGTAAGTTTACCTGCGTTACGGAAGGATCCACAATTCATGCCATTTTCGTTGTGTCGCCTGAACCGCCGCATAATGCAATCAAGCTGAGAAAAAGCAAGAGATGCACGCATCACCGCCAAAAACGGGATGTCTAAGGCGTACGAAGTGCTGTTGAAATGCTGTTGAAGCGTCCCGGGCCGTGTACCGACCTCACGTCGTATTCAATGTTCCGTGTAGAGGACAGCTATTTGGTCAACGTCATTAATAACACAGAAGCCTGAACGCCTGAGTAAGCTTCATCATAGAAACCGAGTCCACGCCTGCTGTGCGCGTGGGAGGTGCTTGGGAGGTGCTTTGTGGGTGTCCTTGTCGGCTTCGACGCGCAGAAGAAGGAACTAGATTTGGCCGAGTGTGTTGTTCGAGAAACGAAGATGACGTATACATCTTAGCCCTGCAAGGCACGCTACTGAGCACCTTGCTGGACGAGGCTTTCGCTGCCAGCAAACCTACTTTTTCAAGTACAACAACGTCACAAACGGCACTTCAGGTAGAAGTAAAAGGCTAGCGTGCGCTGGGTGAACCGGGTCTGCAAACGTTCAAAATATCCTGAAGGCTTCTTTGTCCTCTCAATGAACTGCGAAAAGCTGACCTAGCGTGGATACGTACCTCCAGCTACGTGGCCAATGTGCACGGAAATTCACGACGTAGAAAAACATCTTCAGAAAACATCCAAAATCTGCATAGCTGACTAAGACTATGCGAGGGCAGATACACCGCATCAGAAAAGCGCATCTTGCATGTAGAATACTTCAATTAATGCCCATGCCACGGCGATGCTGTGTTGGAAGCATCAAATTCATAGCAAGGCTCTCGAATGTCGCAGCATCTCCGGCGTCCACGAGGACGACAGTCTCAGATGGAAGATTAGAAGACGTACTGTGTTCCGCGTCACCGCCGATGTAGCCCCTGGGCTGAGCCACAATCTGGCGCTCGTAGCACCTGACACCTTATCAGCATACAAGGCGCAGACATGCGGAGTTGCACTGATTCTCCGGTTCATTAACCGTGCAACTGATGTGTTTGCGTCAATGTGTAAGGACAGCCCACGATGCGGACAGACTTGCACTATTGCGCCCATCACAAAGCCGGTTCGGGAGTATCTCCCTTCACATGCAGCTATATGCACATTCGGATTCTCTATAAGAAGGAAGGCACCTGGTAAGGTGATGGCGGGTCGCATAAACACGATACAGCAAAACGCAAAAGCGGTCCCTGTTGATTGAAGTTCACCATACGACCCGAGCACATTATGCTTGCTGACAAGAAACGCTGACTCAGCACATTGGTACAGAATCTGCCTGTGCATCCGAGAGAGCCTAAACCACCACTGGCCGTTCCAGCCTATATGGCCTGCTTGAGCGCGTCGACATACACGCGAATTTTCCTAGTTCTGAAATTTACATTTACTCGCCACGCCACATGTTTGGTGGCACATAGCATCGACGCAGCTCATTTTCGCCTCTCAAGCCACAGGATGAAACACCTAAGAAACGCATTCGCGTAATACTTTTGTTTATCGTCAGCGGGAGTGAATACATTGTATAAATCCAGGCCTCAACGTTACGCGCCTCGGTAGCGTGTGTGCAACACGTTCTAGATCAAGGCTCCGCCTGAACTCTCGTGCATATCGTGCATGCTATCTCATGTCAGTATGGATAGCTATAAAGTCGTGAAATTCACATGTGTCGGCGACGGCTTGAAAGAGTAAAGAGAAGAAGTCACAACATTACAGGTTAGCACCTCTTTGCACTCATCTCATCTGTGGGAGGCCCGACTGACTTATCCCCGACAAGCATCTGGGGCTTAGTGTCATGAGCTCGGTGGTGGGGCTACAGCCAGCATATCAGGTAGCGAGTCGCATACCAGTCCCCGCTAACTCCTTTACAAGGTAGAGAATACCTCATCTATTCTGTTTCCGGTAAATGTGCTGTGTTCAAAGTGCTTACTGCATCCTAAGGAGGAAGTGGCATGTTTCGTGTTGGATCGAGATATATTGCCCTCAAGGTCTGCCGTGAGCATTTGACATCCACAGTACTAACGTATGCTTCTGTGGCACCGTGCTCGAGCAACCTGTGGAGTACTAGACGATATAATAGGTGAGAAAGCTGGCAGGTTGCAGGGGACCGCGCTTGTCTACGATCAATACTACTGCCTCCGCCCTCCACTGATGACCCTGCGGCGGCGCCGACAAGGGATGCACGGAGGCGTGGATCTGCTGCACTATCGTGCCATAATCTTCGACTCATCCTGCTACCCTCTACTGAGACTTTTGTATAACAGCGCCTGCCTATTTCCACCGACAATCGAGGAAACGACTTATAGTCTGTCAAGACATTTACCGCCCAGGTTCACCCAGAGGAAAGAGGCTGGATGTTCGACTGCTTCAAACAAAGCGGTAGATAGTTTTAGCTGGGGGTATTTTCAGTTGTGCTTTACAAGGCGCACTTGCACATCTTGCCATGCGACCCACACAATGTTTTGCAGGTAACGCCGTAGGGCCAGATGCTTACACCTACCCAAAACGGTTCTTTCAAAGGCGGAAGCCGATTTCTACTGCAGTCAGAAGTAATTGCCCGGCATCCACGTAAAGAAGGGGTAGTAATGCCGTGGACGGCTGTAGGTTCTTCTACGAGGAAACGTCACTGTATCAGCATCCGAGCAGCGCTATAGAAGGAAGACCTCACTGATTTCAGCGCCAACGAGGTACTCAATATAAAAGTCAAAGCCTCGTACCTATCCTGTGAATGTATTATTGCGTTCGTAATCCAGGTTCTTACATTCACCTGAGGTTTGAGCGATACAAACGACTGTTCGCCGCAGTGGGCAGTGCTATGCTTACTGCATTACGTGGCAGCGGGTGAGACCGGCAAGTTCTGGAGACGCGCAGACGAGCACTTTGCTCCTGGAAGGTGCAAACATGCCGCCGTAACATTGTGTCACCTCGCTCACAGCCACGTCGATTAGTGTTTCCATGTCTAGTATTCCCTGGTATTCTTGAAGCAACCTGCTGTGA
Organism: Ochotona princeps; assembly: GCF_030435755.1. NCBI lineage: Eukaryota > Metazoa > Chordata > Mammalia > Lagomorpha > Ochotonidae > Ochotona > Ochotona princeps. The sequence goes on from NW_026698256.1 coordinate 53,736, forward strand.
GCAGTAATGGAATTTGAAACGCGAAGGCATATGCGTACACGCGTAATCATGCCTGATGTCCGTACTCGCAAACTGCCTGACACATATGCTGTCAAGTTTCCACCGCCAGCCTTCGACCTTTGGTCGATGCAGAAAATTCTTACCGATGACAGCGACGTCGACACATGTACATGTGGCGTTCCCTGAGAATGCTTGGGTAAGCAGCAGTGCCGCCTCGCCTGCACGAACTGGGCGCCTCTGGCGCTGCTCGGAGGGATGACCTGACATACTAGCCCTCTCCACAGAGTATTTTGCATAGGATGAAGGATGAAAGTCAATAGAATGAAAGTCTTACGAGTGGGAGTTTCGGACGTGATGACGTGTCACAAATTCACCCGTCCTCTTTCTGTCGTGTACTGCTGCAGCCTAATAGCTGTAAACTGGATGTTGGATATTTACATGACCTACCACGGTTTTTGCATCCTGGTCTTTAAAAGGCTTGCTTAGTCTCGAGGGCTGGCTGCTCATTTTGCGAATTTTCCAGCTGACTTTTCTGGCGTAGCGTCATGCACCGTCACTGCACATGACACATCTGAAAAACGATCTTCACCGGGAGCTTCGCCGCCTGCAACCCAGGCCCTATTCGAGGTGAGGCACATGCCGTACACATGCTTTGCGTGGGCTGAAGGTTATGCCAGTGAGAGCTTCAGATGGATTGCCGAGGCGATAGCATGCTATGAGAGCTTATTAACGGTATCTCTTGACAGTTTTGTGAGTACGTCGGCACGTAAACTTTGAATCTCTCCCCAACCCTATCCAATTTATGATCTTCGGCAGATGACAGACTCGAAAAATCGGGGTCAAACAGACATCTCGATGGCGAGTAGGAATTTTATGTCTACAGTAATACAGTTTCAGCTTGAGCTCCAGGTCATGTACAATCGTAGCATTGCAATTGATGACGCTAGTGTAGCCTTCGCGTGCGCATGTAACTGACCGTTTTTTCGGCCAGCAGACACTGTTCTCAGTGAAACAGGCAAGGTGCTTTGACCACTTAGCCTGAGATCTTCTCGAACGAACCGACACGCATCACTGAGTGCCTCCAGGTGCACCGTCAACCAGACTCCACAATTACATAGTGTTCGATTGAAGGCCCTTTACGGTCACGGAAGCGTTGTAGCACGTTTCGTCACAATTCAAGGTGGCAGTGCACTCACGATCTGAATTGCGCCACCACGTAACACGGTACCTGCTGCCTCAAGCCAGGGGACTCCAAACATGCAATGCCTTAAACAATCATGTTTCGGGGTCCAGCACGTGTAGACGTACAAGTGGGAAATCTGTGATAGACACGTCAATGCTGAATGCCTTTTTCACACATGACGCTTCAGCGCCACGCTACCTCGTTAGCGCCCTACCGGCGGAGGCGTGCGACGTTGGGGCGGGACGACGCAGCCAACGCTTCATGAAGCTCCTCGATTCCACGTGGACTTCGCGCGGGTAGGGTGAGTTCTTCAAAGAAGCGGTGGCAGCATTCCTGGGCGTATTTTGTGCTTTCGAGCCTAGCTTTTGTCCCATTTCTCAAGAACGGCTGATTTCTCTTATGTACCCATGCTGTATGAGAGTAGGATCTTGCTCGTAAAAACCTTTTAGGGGAAGAAAACGTAGACCTCAAGGCATTCCAGGGCTCGATCTCCCCCTCCGACACGCGCATTGTAGTACGGTGCGACCGCACTACAGCAGCAGGCCCTTGAACATCCGCTTAATCAAATTGTTAAGCATGTCATTCAATACACGCGCTGGTAGGACTGCTGTGCATCTCGTGTTTGCAGTCTCAGAAGTCCAGCGCGCCTTCCAGTCCTCTGCATGCTCGCCCATCATCAGCTTGAAAAGAAGCACAAAGAATCATATCATGACATTACACCAGTACACGCATTAGGCACTGAAAGGTTGGATATATGCTTAGGATACACTGGCCTCTGAAGTTGTATGCGTTGGAAAGCTTGCGACCCCTGATGTAGGCCAGAGGATGATGCATATGTCCTAGTGGAGCGTAGTCAATTTTTTTCTAAAGACAACTACTCCCGGTTCAATCGTACTCATCCAGAGGCTCCGCAGAACTAGGCAATTCTTGCTGACACTCCAGACAAACTCCTCTCAATGGGAAAGCGAGATGGCAACCCGATTTAATTCGCAAATGTGAGGTGAGGAAGCACATCTGCGTCGCCAAAAGCACATCAATGGATGATTCAAAGATAGTACTGAGCAGTTATTGCCAAAAGTAGGCACTCAGTTTTACTCGTCGCTATTAGCAAGCTGCATATTCTAATTCAACATTTAGTTCTGCTTTCCGATACACTTTAAGCACTGAGCCAAAGGTCCATTCGCCGCGAAATGCTAGAAGAAGACGATGCAGTCACTAAAATTCCTGCCACTGCGGTCAACGCACTGGAGAAAGCAGTCAGTGCCTATTCAGAAAAAACTGCTCTCAGCTTCTTCCGTCAATTATCAAATTACATCCTGTCAGCTATCGCAGTAGCCCTAGTAGAAAGGGCAGCAGGCATGCAGTTTCGCAATTTCTGTCTAATGAACCTTGCTCCACAGGACCATTCTCATCTGTGCCTGCCCACCAGAGATGCACTGACAGTCCCGTATGCGCCGTTGCTGGACTAGCTCAATGTTTGCATCAAAACGCTTCCCCTCGGCGCTTTTGGTGCCTTTAAAGGCTATAGGACGCGTGCGCTTTTACTGCGGTAGAGGGGCACCTTCGCCGTGCACACGAGCAACCGCTTCTCGCCGTCGTACAGACCACCCTGTGCCGGGGCCTACTCATCAGCGTCAACAGCAATGTACCTTCTTATTCCCAGCTGCGAAAGGCCTAGCGGTTGTACAGGCAGATCTTTATGGCTACTCGTTTCCATTTGACCCTTCTGAGAATTCTGCGCCCCCTTCGGCTTCTGGAAACATGTTTGGGCCCAGGCCAGTCTGTGGCCATGGATCTGCGTAGCTCCAGCCTTGCGGAATGCATCTGCGCTCCTGGTGCGGCTACACTGAAATAGACGTGCCTCAGCAAAAACAAGCTCGAAACTTTCTTGATCAGTGTGAAAGAGCTTTCTGAGGTCCTTCTACGGCAGTAACAGGCTGCCGTCCTTTTACTTGCTGGACCAGCCGTCCGAGATATGTAACGTTTCGACAGTAACACCAGAAACTCTCCGGTTCTCTTGCTACTCTCGGGTGTTACTGCCGCAAGAAAAAAAAATTGTGTAGAGCTGCGCAAAGTAACACACGAGCAGAGAGAGGCTGACACTGTCACAGGTGTTCATGCATGTTTGGCTCAGCAAGAAAACTGAGGAACCCTCACAGCTTCATATTGAAGTCAGTGGTGCGCAGAGCAATATTTCGTGCCTTCTTCTGCTTCTCTAGAAGCCTTCCTCGTGGCTGCCTGGCCGCCTTCAACTGGTTACGCTTCCTCTATACATCTGAATTATGAGCTCTATTTAGCGTCACGTTGTGAAGTCCGGTCGCTTCCGCCCTAAATATGCGAGGATCATGTCACCATGGCTCCATATATAATTTCGTGGTGCCGCAGCAAGAAGAGGAACAAGGGCTAGAAATGGAAGCAGAACCCTCTCTCCCTTCAAATGTGTACAGCGATTCTTCAGCTTCTGGATTTTTAGACGGAGTCGTTGTAGGTCCTTCCAGATCTGATGCGCTGAAAAAAAGGTAAGATCCACGTCTGCGTTGGCCAGGTTTTTGCTCCCACATCTAACGGCGTTTCGGCAGAGACCACGACGACCGGCCTGACGCAAGAAGAAAGCACTGGAGCACCTGTTACACGTCATTTTATCAGAGCGCGTCGGGTGAACAAACACAAGCGGAACACCCAAAACAGTGCAAGCCTTCTGCATCGAATTGGTGGCACTTTGCGTTCCCGGACCTTTCGGTCAATATCGAGGTTCTGCGTTAACTCCACCGCCGAACTACCGTACACCAGCTGCTAAACGGATAACAGCACGTGTGGAAAAATGTTACCTCCGTGCATCATGCTCAGTCTAGTTCCTGTCAAACACATGGGACGTCTGGGCGCATTGGGACAAAGCCGCAGGCCGGCGGCTCGCTCATCACCCTTTCTTTGTTCTTTCATCGGATTGCCGCATCTGCAAAGTGTAAACCTCACTGATATATTTGGAAAGAGCCGAAGGACTGCGGGGGTGTACGTAACCTGTTCTGTAGAGCTTTCTCCGTACTTTGTCCCCGATCGTGGATTTGCACACCCCAGGTGGTTTCACGTTGCAAGGGAAGCAAGAGTGACCGGGCGGGTGCCGTATCATTAGTTCTGGATTTGTCTTATGTTATGCCACCTCCTCCTCCTCCTTCGACTTAACACAATTTTTGACCTCCTGCAAAAAATGTACGGGAATGCGCAGCTCTTGCTAGTGTTCTGTCTCTTGATGATTTTGACTGAAGTCAGCGGATAGGTTTCGTTTGCAATGCTATCCTCCATAAGGCCCACTAGCCGATGTGCTATTTACGCATACATGTCGTCGGTACCTTATGTTGCGTTCGTAGAGGTTTTTTACTTCCATGGAACAGTAGCATGTTCTCATCGCTCCGTTGGGTCATCGTAATTCTCTTCATTCTGATTTTCAAAATCATGCACGGCTCCCGACAACTGCAGCCGCATCAGCAAAAGAGCAGACTCAAAGCCGGAATGCGCCGGATCGAGCATGAAAGTTCATGCGGGCCAGCCGTCGAACCTCATTCTTGCTAAAAGTCCATATAGAAAGCATCACAAATGAACCTCAACATAGGCGGGTGCACGCCTTCAGTCGCGACGGAGCTATTATCGATGCGATGCTGCTTCTCGGTTTTTCGGCAGTTTCACTTAAAGCGGGTGTAGATTCTATTCATTGAAACTGGCAGCACATCAGCACTTCCACCCAGCCTGCCGATGTCCAGCTGGAGCTCCGGGTACACACAAGTTTTCCCGTGCAGTCAGAATCCGCCTGAGCCCAGAACACTCTGCTCGGTCTCTCGGGGGATCAAGCTCTGTGACCCTGAGGTGCGTCCGTCACAATCCAAAGCAGCCGGTGGGCCGCGTTTCCAGAACAAACCGGAGAAACCTGTGAATACCGATGCTTCTATGGAATGATAACAGCACAAAAGCGCTTAGGGAACGCTCAAGGTTTCTAACAAAATGTTTGAATTCTGTGATGGAGTTGACTCTAGCACATCAGATATATGGGTCGGCGAAACCACTGTCTTAAGATGCACTTAAGATTGTTCGGTTCCAGAGGTACACGAGGAAGTGCACACGACCATGTCTGTTCTGAAGCCAACATTTCCAGTATGGCCTGCAGTACTGAAGACCGCGCACGCTAGCGCCTGTGCATACCAAAAACTGGAGTCGAGACGATGGCCCAATCCGGCGAAGCTATTGTACTCAAGGTTATACATTGTGATTTTAAAGAAACAGCACCATGTTGCACAGCAGAAAAAAGCCCTGTGACGGCCCAGCAGCCTCTATGGCACTTCAAGCAAAATGCCTGATATACACAAAACCCCTCTTGCCTCCATATGTCGCCACCGGGAGCCACAGGCTCAAAGACAACGCAATAACTCCAACGGCGCCGCGCGTTGCTATGCCCGATACGGCGACTCTTCACAGAAAGCTCTTCGTCGAGCCTTGACGCCAGCAAGAGTCCGATGTGTTGTGCATATTGTAACTGTTCACGGCCACTGTACTGACATAGCACCCTATTTGCTTCTATCACTCTCGGGCGAGCAAGGGGTCCGCTGGTGCTCACCTCGGAAAGAACTGTATAAGGACAAACAGACCACTGAAAAACTAGGACTCCGCTGTGCTTCATACAGAAATCTGTGCTTGCATCGGCGTCGAGGCCCGAAGCTTGCGGCAATGGATGCTTCCTGTTTCGGGATCATTAAAGCGACCTCGCTGGCTCAATGACTGTGCGTCGCAACTACGGGAAAATTTAGAAAGCAAAGTCTCATTCTGGACCTGCGTGTTGCCATTCGTGTGATTGTCAAACAAAGCGATCTAGTATTGTCAAAGGGAAATGAAACTAGTAACGGTGACGATTGCACGCATGTCTTGTTAGTTTTATACCAGATGCCTGGAACAACACGACAGTAGCTGAAACGCGTATGGTTACACTGGTCACACCAAACGTCAAACCGAATATCAGGACATTTTGAAGGACGGGAGAGCATTTTCCATCTCGTTAGCTCTGTACATCCTCTTCAAAATAGCGCTCTACTTCGACTGAAACCTCCGAAGCAGCGCACGCGTCTTGTTTTCTGGCACAAACGCATAGTGTTTAGGGCAGGCCGTAGGGCGCTGTGCTTGGAAGCTGAGAAAAAATTTAGGGCTGCATGGATTCCTCCGCGTGCAGAAAACCATCCGTTCAGCTTTGTTTTCCCGCATAACTAAACTTCTTCCCCAACAGAGTCCGTCTGCATCGCGGGACGATGGATTTTGCGTTCATCATAGTGCACATTCTTTTGTTATGCACAAGGCGCAGGTCCCCCTACTGCTGAGTGGACGAAGACAAGAAGCATAGCAACGAGGCTGAAGCACGTCGCGCCTCTACGATAAAGCGCGACGACGGCCTAGTAGCACCTGCACGACCACTAAAGCGGCAGGATCGCTTCTGCCGGCATACTCACACGCCTCGCCGTACAAGGCGGACCGTAGAGTGCGGTGTTGAGGAGACAGCGTCATTTTAGCTTATCACGGTGGATTGTGACCTCCTGTCTTAACGCCTTTTCCATCAATCGTCACGAGCACTCCCCCGTTCTGCTTCTAAGCTTTAGGTTCTGGCTGGACGGTGATATCCCTATTCGCTCGTGATCTCACCCCGCTTGCTTTTACGTTCACCCGTCTAGAACACTTTGGTGCAATTGGTTTGGAAGCGAACTACAGCCTCCTTCTCCGGAAAACGTGTCTTCCCTCGCATAATGTAGGCCTATAGGAACTTCTTCTCCGTGATACTCTTAGAGTCATACTAGATGCTCATCACAAAGTCTGTGAAGGTCCAGCACCTGCCTGCAGGCGGTGTGTAACCAAAGTGGTGATACGTAAACGGACTACACGCAGTACGAATGTCGTTTAGAGTTTGGCGTGCGAAGACCTGTCCGAAGAAGTGTATTTGCAGTGACATTTGCGGTCTGCTGCTGTACCGTACGTATGATGGAGTTGACTCAATTTTGCCCACAGCACTTTCTCCTATTTTTGCACGTGTGAGGAGCAGCACGTGTTAAGCTTGCGTATGACCTCTTCCAGGGTCCTTCCGCTCGAGGAGAGTTTTTAGGAATTTTGTCTTTCCATCTTCGCCTCTAAATGCGAAGAGAGGTCATTGGGCTTGCAGCTGTTGAATGGAGAGGGTAGAATGCATCGGAGGGTTCTTATTCCACCAGGCGCTACGTCATGCAGGGCGGCCTACTGCAGGCTGAGGATCCAGCTCGTAGACGTGACCACCTCTTACGCGTCTTCAAACATCATCAGAAACTGTCGCATTCAAGCTCTCTCTGCTCACCCTAGCTCCGTATTGTAGCATTGACCACCCTGGGGCCTCCTCTGCCGAGACTTCCAAACTCAAGCTGTTACTGTACCCTATGCTTCCTCCATTGAATGTTCTGGCAGAGGAGGGAACACGGCTCTGCCCCCCGAGGACCTTCAGTGCTTGAGGGGCATCGGCTGGATCTCGTATACTACTCACACTTTCCTAGACGTCAGTCTGCGACCCATCATTGTAGAATTGCGGGCAATGCGAAACAGTAAAAGCCAGTGGCGTCCGAAACGGCTGTCGAGACTCTGGTAAGCATGCTGCGGCACAAGCACGCCCGCGACAGCACGCTCTTCTTTCATACATCTACGGCGCAGTCGTGCTTTCGGCAGTGTCCGGCGCTCAAGAGGTGCTTATATGCACTCTATGTCCAGCAATGCTGGCGTGGACGACGTCGTTTGTAGATCTCTTGGACCATCCGAGCTCACAGGCGTTCGAGCTTCTCTTCAGCCCCAGAGCGACGATTCAATCATTGCTGCGAAAGGCTGGAGGAAGAAGCAACGGGGAAAAAAGCAATAACCGGGCATTCAGCAGTGCTCCGCATCTTCTCAATTTTCAGGGTATCTGCCGCTGATGAGTATATTTTATCGTTCAACGCCGTTCAGTAGAAGATCCGAGAACCTCCGATTGAACACGGGAAATGACGCTTCTATCGGCTCGTCTCGCGCAACGCATCACCGCTGATGAAAAACACGGACACACCGTGTTCCGCCACATGGTGTTGGTGGCCCGTCTGCCAGACGGTTTGCAACGCTGCGTCTGCGGAATTTTTCAATGGGATGACTCCTGGAGGGCACAACAACATGGAAAATGCACGCGCGAACATGGAATTGCCGCATTCCTGGTCCGTCATTCCTTGGGAAGGCGGGTGACGTAGAAGTGTCGCTGCAACGTGAGACTCTAAACATCATAATCTTCACACCTTCTGGATTACCAAAACCCTTCACGCTCACCTGACTCTAGAAGAGGAAGAGCATATACCAGAGAGCAGCCATGCAGTCTTGATAGCAGGAGGGGCTGCTTCATACAGAAACCTGTTCTAGGTGGTGATTCCCTAGTAAATACTGGACTGCAGAGCAGAGGCGACTTTAGCAAATTGTTTGTGGTGCAAGCGCTGGCCGGACAGAAAAGGCTTCCATTCTGTAGCGGGAACGCTCACTGCGGCCGTTTATTTCTCGTAAGACTGGCGCTTGCGCTACTCCACGCATTATTCGCTTCAGAAAGGCTGCCATTATTCCAAGCCTCGAGCTGACTGCTTCAGCGGATGCTCGACGAGGGGGTGGAAGTTCCCACCTCTCTCAATCAGGAAGTAAAAGATGGTTTATCGATAAAAAATCCCCTGTCGGAGTGTTAGAACAATTCTTTTGGGTTTTGACGAAAGCACGGGTGACAGAACGTGAGGCTATTCTTTTTTTCACTGGTCCTTTGTAAAGTATCTACCGGCTGCAGAAAATGCATCATCACCTCTATATGCATTAATAGGTTCCCTGCGATAATGCAAAGCAACTTGCAATATACATATATTTGAATATATTTTCGAGAGTACGCCTGTAAACTCTCTTCCGAAATGCTCCGTCTCGCGCGTGGGTCGCCGTTTCCTGGGCTTGAAGGCGTAGCGCTTGCGCTGCATTGTGAGATGCCGCAAGGCTGTGTGCCGGATTCGATTATTCACCCGCTAATATTGTGCTTGCTTACAAACAAAGGAACTACGCTGCAGAACTAGACTTGCTGGAAGCTTATCAACGTAGTACGTCAGCTCCTCCTTCAATGTACCTCCGTTGTCCTGCCGTTCAACTCTCAACCATTGCCATGCGCCAGCCTCAAGAACAATGCCAGTAATTATTGTTCGGAAACACCAGCGCCAGTACGCACTGCGCTTCCCGACAAAGCGTGTTCCCACCACCCAGCGAGGAACAGTATGTGTCTCTGCCTGAGAGCCCTCTGTCGGCTGGCGCTCCTGTGAGTGGCGAAAGCGGCATCAACAGCGAAGTGCTGCCCGCTATGAAGCATTTGTGCTGCGTGGGAGATCAAGTCCGGCATAGACGCAGTGAGTAAGTGATCAGAGGCCAATCTTTTAGGAACGCGGCCCCTTCCGTTAACGACTCCAGAGCGCATGCTTAATCGTGTGAAGCTAACGAGACCAGATTGACTGCTCGTGTTCCGGCAGACCCCCTCGCCTAGGGCAATGCCTTGGTGGAGGCGCCGAAAATGAAGGCATCACATTCCTCGAGGGGAGAATGACAGTAACACCCGCGTGATTCACATGTCATGGTGCTGCCTGCAGCGTTGCACCTTACCTCGGTCTGACGCCGGTAGAAGTTCGAACCTCTTGGAAAACCCTTTGCACATTACCGAGTCCAGAATGGGTAAATGTGGGATTAGCATTGTACTGCTGGACAAGACTGCACCGGCCCGTCGACTGCTGGACGCTCCCTGGTCATTCCGAACAAAAAGTACTGGCATTGCACTTGAGTTGCTCATAGCTCTCATCTGTCATCCTCCGGCTTTGTGCTCTGCGTGCCTTTATTATGTATATGCGGCTTTGGATCCACATAGCGAATGCTTCCCGAGCTGCTGGGTACGCCTGTATTTTCCGTTCAGGCAAGACGCCAAGGAAAACAGTGCCGAGGAAATTTTAGGAAAATCTACTGCATAGTATCTCCTGCTTTTCGCAGGTGAGAGGCAGGGCTTTATGAAACTGTTAGGACGGCGCTGACACTTCTTTCGATGTTGTAGCCCAGGGCTCTGTTAGTAGCAAACATGAGACAATAAACACCACATACGGAGGGTAATGGGATTCACACCCATAATCATCAGTTCCCCCTCAATGTACCATTGCACGACCCCTTCCCTTCGAGTCAAACATGAGGTGTGCGGAGCGGTTATGGCAAACATCACCAAAAATCGCAGGGGAACGTCATGAAAAGCTTCACGACAGTCCAGATCACGCTTTTCATGGATCACGTCCTCCGTCTCTCAAATCAACTAGCAGAGAACTTGCTGCGCACAGATATGTTGAACAACCACCGTGAATCGGGTGCATTTGGTGAAATCTATTTGTTCTTACGGGTCCCGTGAACTGGAGCACCTGAACTGGTCTGCATCAGCGAGAGGCTGCGGCTACCAATGACGAACAACGGCGCTTGGACCGCAGACGATGATATCAACAAGTGGCGAGCCCCCAAGTTGTGCAGGATATTCAACCCTTCGTGTATTCAGAGTGTCATTGTTCCGCATTTGCGCTCACCACATCATCTTCGTAATAGTCGACACGCTTCCTGAGACAACAGATGTAGTTATGAAAATAAAGTGCTGTCTCTCACGTATGCGTACAAGACGGTCAACGTGTGAGGAGCCGATACAGATACGGGCGCAGGCTGGACCTGCTATCCATGCCAGACGCTGCTCTGCAGAACAGAATACTCAGGTCAGATGCTGGGAAACAGCAAGAGAAAAACAGTTTATCGGCGTCTTTTCTGGTAGCAGCTTCGCGCGACCTCTTGCAACTGCAAAACAATAGCACCTGCGTTTGGCGGCCTTGAGAATCCAGCCCCGCGGTTCAGCACCTATAGTCACGACCTGCATCGTTTTTGACTGCATAACAGCCGGTCGGTACTCCTCGTCTTGCCATATCTAAACACATAACTGGTCTCTGCTGCACGCCTTTTTGTATCTCAACGTGCGCGCCACACGCCTGCACACTCTCTAGAGCGTGTACACAAGTACCTGTCGGTAGCGCTGTCACACCGTCATCCTTTCCTCCATCAGAGATCCTCGCAGACGGCGAGGCTTCATTGTAAGAAAGAAGCAAGTCCTCTTGGAGTTCATGTTAGGGTTCTGGGAGAAGTCGCTCGTAGATAAAGGCGCGCGCGAGCCGTCGTTTCCTAATGGTTTAAATCTGAGCACGTACGCTGATAACATCCTTCCAATGCAGCATCATGCTTGCTAGACGTGATTCTGATTCCAGCGTCGCAGCGTACAATTGCGCACATCATTGCACTTTTGAGGTCGACTTAGAAGCTGAGCCACCTTGAGCGCCAATCTCCTTGCACTCCCCCGAATCGGCTCTCCAGACTGAAGGCGGGGGCCGCATCCCCGTCAATGCTCCTTTATGCCACTCCGCTATCGAATTCGGGCGTGAGGTGCACTAATCAAGTAAGTGTCTACCACGTCATGCGCTACAGACGTTTGAAACATAACTGCAGTTCCATTCTTTACTCTGGACTAGGTGCAGCGCTAGTACACCGGTCGGCCGATGGTCGGCTTTGTTTGCCAGACTGACGATGCTTTGCAGATATAACCAGGACAGTGGCGCGAACCAAAAAAAGGCTAACGCTGCCGCGTACTCGTGGCGCAGATTCTGTCGATTGGTGAACAATCAGGAAGAGAAAAAGAACAGGTTGCCTTGGAAAGGTTGGCGTGCAAAATCCGCTGGCACGTGTGTCAAACAAACCCGCAGCACAGACAGGACTAAAGAGTGCAAGCTGCAAGCTCCCGAAGGTTTTTAAGGGAGACGGATCTCTCTATAACCTGAGCTTTTAGGTAATTCTCGTCTCATGAAAGGTCACAAGCAGCTACGCTATTTACCAGCCTGCTCTTTAAAGGAATTGCTGCTTCATTTCAAATAAGTAGAGGCTTTGGAAGGGCAATGTCAGCAACGAGTGGAGAGATGCCATCCTGAGTTGCCCTTCTCAAATGCAATGAGCGAACCACAAAGCGGAGGCACCGCTATAGTACGGAAGGAGCCTGAAGCTCTTTTGACCTCTGTAAACCCAAGCGCCACACCTGTCCCTGAGATGTAACCGAATAAGGAGGTGTTAATGACTTCCGATCATGTATATTCAGCGCGGACCTGACATTCGCGGACATTCTGTTAACTCTCGCGTGCTTCACTGCTCAGTCTCAGGAGCCTGTGCCACCCTGGGCTTTGGAGTTGTTTCGGGCGGAACTCTGCGATCCCACTGGGGAGTTTCTCCGTTTCCCTATACTCCCCCGTAGCACAGGGTTTAGTTCCGTAGAGCCCGGTAGTCTGAGATCCTCATGAGTCTATGGCTTTGCATGGTTCACAATGAGAGCTCCTGAAAGGACTCAGGCCTCTTGTCGCAGTAGCGCCGTCTGGGTCGACGGCCTTACTGCCTCGACCGCTATCAGGTAGGCATACAAAGGCAGTTTGGCTCCCTTTCTGTCCTCTTCGGAATTTGCATTAGCGTATCAGGCCCCACCAGAGCTGACACACACACACACACACACACCACACAAAAACAACGCCACAGATACCCACGCGTGTCGCACGTGATAGTTGCTCATCCTGCACGCTGCGCGCTAGGCAGAGAGTCTTCGTATAAGAACGAATTTGAAGAGTACAATGCTTGAAGGTGATCGTGTCCAGAACTACTGGTGCCGCTCGTGCGTACGCTTTAGGCAGAGCTCCGTCCAAAGCTTTGCAGCAGCAATAAGGAGAAAAAAAGATGCGTACGAATATCCTAGTGCTCCGTCCTGCTGCAGTATCTCCTCTTTTTTCATATAGTATTCTTGAAGCCTGACGCCTATACGCAGCAACGGTAAATGCCTTTGCTATATATTTAGCAGTACAGCGGGAGACAGCCGCCGGCGCTCTGGGACTGGGAGTGTTCAAAACTGCTGGCAATACGCCCGTGTAGCAAATCGAAGCAGAAAAACCTTGTGGCGTGCACGCCACTCAAGCTGTACAATGCTGGAGGAGACAACAGCTTTCAGATGCAAGCCAGACATACCCTCTCATATCGTTCAAATGGTCCTTCGGTCTTTCCTCACACCACGAATTAAACAGGACCTTCCACCTGTGGACTCCACACATTCCATTGTAAGCAGCCATTAGGAATGCTGCCGCGCTGTTTATCTAGCAGAATATATGGTCGATAGTGGACGCATTAGCAGACCGTGGCACGTCCAGGCCTCTAGTCTATCTGCTTCGTATGTGGGTCTCTCTAGCTCTTATGGCTTGCCGCTGCATTACTTCAGGTTGGCGTTGTATGCCAAGAGCATGCTAATGCACCAACATCTAGAGAAATTGTCTGGGTTGCGTACGCCTTTTTGGTTCACGGATAGAGAGAAACAGCTCCGTTCACTTTCCCAGTGTTACAGTATTGTCTGCAGGACAGAAGTGAGTCTACCTTATAACAGAGAAGGCACTCGAGAAGCTTTGTCAGCATGTGTGCTGAAAGGAGCATATGCTATCTCTGTCCACGCAAGCAACGAGAAGATGGATGAGACACTGGTAGCTCATACAGCGTATAGCTCAGAGTAGTACATGCGCCGCACCAAGAGGTGTAACTGCCAGTTAAAGAGTCTTACTGCCCCGGCACCACGCGGAACGCTCGTGGAAAAAAAACCACGCGCTCGCACCCATTCCAGCATTTCCTTGAACTCGGAGCGTTGCTAGAGATTACTCCCTTGGGGAATTTCCCTCGATACGCTTACAATTTGAGCATCCACTCCTTGAGAGAGTGCTGCGCACAATTCGCCTTTTCCTCGCTACAGATACCTATTCTCGTGGCTATTACAATATAGGGGCAGCCACAAGCTCTGTGGCACAAGACTCCTACCGAGAATTCGTACTCTCGACACGTTTTTTGATCTCATTCCAGAATTCCCGTTTCGTGTATGACAGGCACCACCCGCGCCTCCGCCCTAAACTCACTCGCCGAGGAGGAGAGGTCATCCCTACTGCTTGCATACGTTGCGCAGATCACTGAGACTGCCCAACGGTCTGGCCTTCTTTTCTGGACATTTTTCAGAGGGTACCGCATTTGCAGGTCAGCATGAGGCGGCGCCATTTCTGTTTTCAAGTGGACATCTTTATCTTGAGCAAGACGAGCTTTGAAAACGGAACTTCTGCAGTCCTTCGATGAGGGTTTCCATATACTTGGGCGCTTGCTCTTGCAGTAGGCACGTCGAACGGAATGATGGCCAACTGTGGTATAGTAGGTAGTGGTTCTTTCCTACATCAATATATCAGCATGTGTGAAGTAATATTCTTGCTCTTCTACTACATACAGGCCATACACGAGCTGGCTTTTACATCACGTCGTCCATTCCGAAGGGGCTGTCATGCGCCTGGACTGTAGATTTGGCATAAAGCTCCGCCGGCGTCAAGTCTGGGAGATACTGCGACCACGCACGGAACAGGACGCTAGCAGGATAAGCACTAGAATGATGTTCGGAGTGGGGTGCTGATCAGTGCATGTCCAGAATGGGGCAACAGCTGCATCTGTTCTTCTTGCGTTTATACATGCCCCAGTATTGGACACCTGCGGTGTGATTTTTGCAGCAGCTAGAGGTCACACTTAGGCATGCACTGCAGTGAGGGCATGTGCAATGATTTTGGAATAACACGCTGGGGCTATTGCGACTCTCATACTTTTAATGGACGGAACGCATATACGTGAATTTACTTTCGTGTGTGTCCGACGTATCATACCTCGCTGCTTGGTTTTGCGTTCGGTGGGAGGGCAGTACTCAGTTCTCAGCAGCACTCCGTGACACCCGCGACTGATCAAATGAGCTTGGACTCTGATTATCTTACATTTCAGCAATGTATTCGAGTGCAGAATTGAGTGACGGCAGCTTCTCGAGAACTTATTGCAAGGGATATGAAACCACAACCGAATTGGAAGCGTGTGCTCTCACGCGAAATATCCGGCTGGTGGCTGAGCTCCCTCGTATTGCGCAGGTATAATGCTGCTTTATAACGGCGCTGAGAGACAATACTACAGGGTAACGGAGGGTTGCGATGACAGTATAATCACGGAAGAGCTTGCGCCACCAAAGCACAAGCATCTGTTCCCCTTAGGCCTGGAAGACCCAGCGCCTTTACACCTTTCTTAGCCCCACGCACACGAGATCGACATTGGTGGCGGTGCCGGCACATCTAGTATTTCGTGTGCACTACTGAGACAGATGTATCTACGAAGCCATCAAGGTGGTTTCTATTCAATCATAAGCCGCCCAGTTGGCAGCATACATCTCACTGACAGCTTGACTGCACATCCAGCTCGGATGTGGGGGACACGCATGGGGTCGGCTCAGCAGTAGGGAGCTCCAAACCGCAGGAAAGGCCTTGTAAGAGAGTACCACAATTGTTCTGCATATTCGAAGCACATTCATCAGGGGTGAGAATCATGACTTTATTGGGTGTGTCTCGACGGGCCCGAAGAGGTAGCAGCCCTATTTCAGACAAAAATACTGACCCTTCGTTCTTCTTGATGCCCCCGTGCACTTCCGACAGCGCAAATAAGGCGCGTGTTTGATTGAAGATCACTGGAGCTACCTATGCACTATTCTGTGCCGTCAACCTACACACGACCAGGTCATCATTGAAGTATTACTTGAAAGAAATCATGGTGAAGGGAACACAGACGCTTTGAGATGAAAGCGTACCCCCCAGTCGATTGCCAGTGACTCTCCTTCTTTTGTAGTCCATTTGTACTCGAGTACGATAAGCAGAGGAAAAAGGACACCAGCTTTTCTGACGGTGCTTATATGTCTCGCTAATGTGGTCTTCCACATTAAGCTCCCGCTCTCAATAACTAGCATCTCCCTACCAGTTTCAGGCACGGACGTCGTGCATCACGCGGCAGTGTATGAGCGCAGTAATGGAACAGCGCTCCTCGGACACGGCTATGAGGTGACCTATTGGGCATACGAGAGCGCATGAACTGCGTATCGGCAAGAAGATGAGCGCGGATTCTCAGCACTTCCCAAAAAAGTTGCTTGTACGTATCTCTTCGGCTGCGTCAGCTAGGTTATGTTGTTTTATAGTCAGTCGTCCTGCAGGAGCCCCTGTGCAAGCATTCTTCACCTTCATAAGTTTTGAGGCGGAAAGACTTGCCTTACAAGAGCACACATGGACGTCGACCACAAGATTGGTGCTCTCGATACAAGTACTGGCAGCATATGTCCTACCAGAGGTCTAATGAGAATAACAGCCGTCCGCAACCATCCGGACCAGGTTTCGCGAGAAAATCGCCCACGATCACCGGTGCCGAGCATAAATCTGGGCTTCCTCCAATAGGGACACGTATAAGGCGTGCTCTTCAGCAGGCGCCCTGACGACTGAGATGTACATCCAAGTGAAAATTAGAAGCCCGCTCGTTTTGCGCGAGCAGCTGGAGGCCAGCGAGATCGGCACCATAAGGTCCAGGCGCCCGGAGCGTGGAAGGCAGATGCAGGACGTTTACGTCTTTCTCTAGCAGCATTTCATCTTCTGCGGAATAGCAGGGGCAATGCTTATACCTAAATGAGCTTGCAATTTCAACGCAGGTGCTCTCGAACTCTGCCACCCTCCCGCCCCCTCTCATGTGTTACCTGCAAACGCCTTATACACCTGAGAATATTGAGGAGTTTTCACGGTTATATCTGACACAACTGAGGCAACAGCTGGGCCGCGCAGCTTGGGCTATTCCGGCACAGTGTGGCATTCGATGGGCAGAGAGGCATAATTCGTCCTGGTGCGTCGCCCGGCACTGCCACTACGCATAGCTGGTATACTTCCGTTTACCTCAGCAAACAGTATTTTGTATCATAGTTGCTGCTATACCCAGGCTGTACGAAATGCACCTCTACATCCAGACAGTGCACTGTGTACGCCATAATTTGCTGCTGCGGTAAGTCTCAAGGACATCTGCCTCGTCGCGTTGAACCAATAGCTGCAGCTTCACGCCGTAGCACAAAAACGCGTACAGCACTCACGTGATGGGACGGTAGAGTTTGCAGGAACGTCACTAGCATGGCTGCTACTACGTCTGCCAGGAGCAGAGCTCGCTCTTGGCTAGCGACTTTTCAGCCGGAGCGCTGCAATGACAGTGGCCAGCACCTGCAGAATGAACAGATTTCGGATTTATTTTTGCTACAAGAATCCGTCTTTACCGCCGCTCTTCATGGACGCTCTCACACTTTGTGAGAGAGAAGGATGGTACCAGAATAGAATTCATTTGAAGAGCATGGCTTGTCTAGACGTTCATTATGTTCTGTGAGTTCTTCAGCTGGACTACCGGAATAACTATAGATTATTACTATTCCAGCTGTCTTGGGCCTTGCATGCATGGGAGCCTCCTGCAGCGTCATTCCTTTGTACAGGAGGCGGTACACCATCTGCAAGATAGCACTCCGGAGAGTTTGCAGAGTTATAGCTTGTCTGCAGGGATGCATGACAGATATGAACCTCATTCTTGGCGAGAGACGCAGCACCGTGAAACATTAGAAAAGGGTATTCAGCTTGTGCACACATACATACTGGCCACACCCTTGCTATGAGGAAAAGCAATGCATGGCCGCGCACACTGCTCATGATTACAATGCTGACACAGGGGCACTGCATGGACTGAAAGTCATTTAATGAGCAAGGTTTGGTTCGACTTACGCGACGGCGCTGTAGGTGTTTTTACCTGGAGCGGCGAGAATACGGTCCAAGGAATGACGTTAGAAAGACTAAAACTCCTTGTTGAAAAGCTGCGCGGGCTTTTCAAAGCAGAATCAAACCCCAAGCGTGAATATAAGCCGTGCGATGGCGTCGAGCGCTTCCTAAAATCTGAAAGAGGAGCTGTCTGTTCAACAGCTCTCGAGTGCGACACTATCCATAGGGCCAACTGACTGCAATGGGGTCACATGGACCCCAGCGATTTTCCCATTTCTTGCTCGCAAACCAGCACGCAGAAACAGATATGCTTCTGACTGACTTCAGTGGGAGCCAGCTTCACTGCATAGCATACGAACACTGCAAGGTTGAATGGAGGTCCTCCGAAAACAGCGACCGTGCCACGCAGTCAGGAAGGTCTTTGCAAGACCAGGAATCTGGACATATGGGGGGACTCTTGCGGAAGGAGTCTGTTTTAGAAGAAAAGATTGCTGCGATCAGAGTCCTCAACGCAGCTGCCACGGCGAGGAGCGTAGCGGTATAGTTTCTCGTGTACCACTTGTCTCCTCGAGCCCTACTCTACATCACAAAACAGCGGATTCTAGGATACTACTGCAATCTGCGTCTGCGCAGGCAACGAGTCCTTCTTTACGCTCTGCGCTCGTCTACGGATCCGAGCCAACCTTTCTGGTTCGTGACGCTCTTCGAAGCGCATAACAGATTCCTCACTCCCAGTAGCAGAAGGCCCTGAAGAGCATACACGGGGGCAAACGCCGCGGGCACCGCCTACATGCACATTCATTGCAAGAACAGCCTATGACGGGACACGTTAGCAACCTGTACGTGTACCTGTGCTGTTTCCCTGCTTGGCTGCCATACTCGTCTGAATGATGCTGGATCACCAACAATCAATTTCAGAGATGTTTCGGGAATAGAGCATAGCAACGTATCACCATCAGCGAGACTCAGGGCCTGACCTTCTACAGAGCATCAGTGCTGATGCCTTACAAGATACCCTTTTCCCCTTGAGGCCGTGACTTTACTACAAATTAGCCAGGAGGAACGAAGAACTACATTTGTCAGAAAATCCAATGCTGGGTCGGTCACAGCTTCCTGTGTCGATCAAGGGCCGTAAATGGACAGCATCCAGTTGTGCAGGTCTGACGAAGCAATACACATACCGTGCGCCGTATACCCCCTATCACTTCGCAGCTCGGTCGGAAAGCAGTCGCACGCGGCTCCTATAAACGTTGTTACGGTTCTCAACCTACCACCTTGAAAAATTGTGCATGTAGCCTAATCTGAAGTTGTGACCGGGGATACTGCACCGAGCCACAAGCACTGGAAAGCGAACGTTCCAACCGTGTTGCTGTACGAGTGCGCACAAGGGAGTGCTCCGACGCTCCGCTCGAGCTTCTTAACGAGGTTGTTATTAAGAAAGAAGTAAGTGCTTAGATCGCTCTCGAAAACTCCAGCTCGGTGTGCCTCCTGTGAGCGTTACCTCTCGCAACTAGCAGAAACGGCACCTCCAGCTCCACGAAATTAGTGTAGACCTTTGACGTTCCAGTGCGCCGGATTCAATCGAGCATCAGAACCAATGCTGCAGAGAGTCTGTGGATGCCTTCTGCCGAATGAGAAGGCAGATAGTACAGCGCGTCGTTTTGGGCA
>NW_026698257.1:0-28831 GCF_030435755.1 Ochotona princeps
TCCACATGCGGGTTTCACATGCCACCAACTCCACATTCACAGGCAACTTCAGCGCCACAGCCGTTTTCAGATAGCCCTCAATGCAAAGGCTCTAGACGCAAATATTGGTGTGAGAGCTAATTCAATCAAGGAAACACTGCATGTTGGTGAAGGGCATATTGAAGAAGGATCAGCCGAGTGGTTCTTGTGGGAGAACAACTCCATTTGGCTCACTAACTTCACACACCATCAGGCTTCCGAGCAACTCTCAAGGAAACTCAGTTTTCACACTCTATGCTTAGTGCCCTTTGAGTGCATTATCTAGGAATGAACCTGGTAGAGCATCCCACACAAACGAATGCTCCACATGCGGGTTTCACATGCCACCAACTCCACATTCACAGGCAACTTCAGCGCCACAGCCGTTTTCAGATAGCCCTCAATGCAAAGGCTCTAGACGCAAATATTGGTGTGAGAGCTAATTCAATCAAGGAAACACTGCATGTTGGTGAAGGGCATATTGAAGAAGGATCAGCCGAGTGGTTCTTGTGGGAGAACAACTCCATTTGGCTCACTAACTTCACACCATCAGGCTTCCAAGCAGCTCTCAAGGAAACTCAGTTTTCACACTCTATGCTTAGTGCCCTTTGAGTGCATTATCTAGGAATGAACCTGGTAGAGCATCCCACACAAACGAATGCTCCACATGCGGGTTTCACATGCCACCACCTCCACACTCACAGGCAACTTCAGCGCCACAGCCATTTTCAGATAGCCCTCAATGCAAAGGCTCTAGACGCAAATATTGGTGTGAGAGCTAATTCAATCAAGGAAACACTGCATGTTGGTGAAGGGCATATTGAAGAAGGATCAGCCGAGTGGTTCTTGTGGGAGAACAACTCCATTTGGCTCACTAACTTCACACACCATCAGGCTTCCAAGCAGCTCTCAAGGAAACTCAGTTTTCACACTCTATGCTTAGTGCCCTTTGAGTGCATTATCTAGGAATGAACCTGGTAGAGCATCCCACACAAACGAATGCTCCACATGCGGGTTTCACATGCCACCAACTCCACATTCACAGGCAACTTCAGCGCCACAGCCGTTTTCAGATAGCCCTCAATGCAAAGGCTCTAGACGCAAATATTGGTGTGAGAGCTAATTCAATCAAGGAAACACTGCATGTTGGTGAAGGGCATATTGAAGAAGGATCAGCCGAGTGGTTCTTGTGGGAGAACAACTCCATTTGGCTCACTAACTTCACACACCATCAGGCTTCCAAGCAGCTCTCAAGGAAACTCAGTTTTCACACTCTATGCTTAGTGCCCTTTGAGTGCATTATCTAGGAATGAACCTGGTAGAGCATCCCACACAAACGAATGCTCCACATGCGGGTTTCACATGCCACCAACTCCACATTTACAGGCAACTTCAGCGCCACAGCCGTTTTCAGATAGCCCTCAATGCAAAGGCTCTAGAGGCAAATATTGGTGTGAGAGCTAATTCAATCAAGGAAACACTGCATGCTGGTGAAGGGCATATTGAAGAAGGATCAGCCGAGTGGTTCTTGTGGGAGAACAACTCCATTTGGCTCACTAACTTCACACACCATCAGGCTTCCAAGCAGCTCTCAAGGAAACTCAGTTTTCACACTCTATGCTTAGTGCCCTTTGAGTGCTTTATCTAGGAATGAACCTGGTAGAGCATCCCACACAAACGAATGCTCCACATGCGGGTTTCACATGCCACCAACTCCACATTCACAGGCAACTTCAGCGCCACAGCCGTTTTCAGATAGCCCTCAATGCAAAGGCTCTAGACGCAAATATTGGTGTGAGAGCTAATTCAATCAAGGAAACACTGCATGTTGGTGAAGGGCATATTGAAGAAGGATCAGCCGAGTGGTTCTTGTGGGAGAACAACTCCATTTGGCTCACTTACTTCACACACCATCAGGCTTCCAAGCATCTCTCAAGGAAACTCACTTTTCACACTCTATGCTTAGTGCCCTTTGTATGGCTAGGACTGAAATGAACCTGGTAGAGCATCCCAAACAAACGAATGCTCCACATGCGGGTTTCACATGCCACCAACTCCACATTCTCAGGCAACTTCAGCGCCACAGCCGTTTTCAGATAGCCCTCAATGCAAAGGCTCTAGACGCAAATATTGGTGTGAGAGCTAATTCAATCAAGGAAACACTGCATGTTGGTGAAGGGCATATTGAAGAAGGATCAGCCGAGTGGTTCTTGTGGGAGAACAACTCCATTTGGCTCACTAACTTCACACACCATCAGGCTTCCAAGCAGCTCTCAAGGAAACTCAGTTTTCACACTCTATGCTTAGTGCCCTTTGAGTGCATTATCTAGGAATGAACCTGGTAGAGCATCCCACACAAACGAATGCTCCACATGCGGGTTTCACATGCCACCACCTCCACACTCACAGGCAACTTCAGCGCCACAGCCATTTTCAGATAGCCCTCAATGCAAAGGCTCTAGACGCAAATATTGGTGTGAGAGCTAATTCAATCAAGGAAACACTGCATGTTGGTGAAGGGCATATTGAAGAAGGATCAGCCGAGTGGTTCTTGTGGGAGAACAACTCCATTTGGCTCACTAACTTCACACACCATCAGGCTTCCAAGCAGCTCTCAAGGAAACTCAGTTTTCACACTCTATGCTTAGTGCCCTTTGAGTGCATTATCTAGGAATGAACCTGGTAGAGCATCCCACACAAACGAATGCTCCACATGCGGGTTTCACATGCCACCAACTCCACATTCACAGGCAACTTCAGCGCCACAGCCGTTTTCAGATAGCCCTCAATGCAAAGGCTCTAGACGCAAATATTGGTGTGAGAGCTAATTCAATCAAGGAAACACTGCATGTTGGTGAAGGGCATATTGAAGAAGGATCAGCCGAGTGGTTCTTGTGGGAGAACAACTCCATTTGGCTCACTAACTTCACACACCATCAGGCTTCCAAGCAGCTCTCAAGGAAACTCAGTTTTCACACTCTATGCTTAGTGCCCTTTGAGTGCATTATCTAGGAATGAACCTGGTAGAGCATCCCACACAAACGAATGCTCCACATGCGGGTTTCACATGCCACCAACTCCACATTTACAGGCAACTTCAGCGCCACAGCCGTTTTCAGATAGCCCTCAATGCAAAGGCTCTAGAGGCAAATATTGGTGTGAGAGCTAATTCAATCAAGGAAACACTGCATGCTGGTGAAGGGCATATTGAAGAAGGATCAGCCGAGTGGTTCTTGTGGGAGAACAACTCCATTTGGCTCACTAACTTCACACACCATCAGGCTTCCAAGCAGCTCTCAAGGAAACTCAGTTTTCACACTCTATGCTTAGTGCCCTTTGAGTGCTTTATCTAGGAATGAACCTGGTAGAGCATCCCACACAAACGAATGCTCCACATGCGGGTTTCACATGCCACCAACTCCACATTCACAGGCAACTTCAGCGCCACAGCCGTTTTCAGATAGCCCTCAATGCAAAGGCTCTAGACGCAAATATTGGTGTGAGAGCTAATTCAATCAAGGAAACACTGCATGTTGGTGAAGGGCATATTGAAGAAGGATCAGCCGAGTGGTTCTTGTGGGAGAACAACTCCATTTGGCTCACTTACTTCACACACCATCAGGCTTCAAGCATCTCTCAAGGAAACTCACTTTTCACACTCTATGCTTAGTGCCCTTTGTATGGCTAGGACTGAAATGAACCTGGTAGAGCATCCCAAACAAACGAATGCTCCACATGCGGGTTTCACATGCCACCAACTCCACATTCTCAGGCAACTTCAGCGCCACAGCCGTTTTCAGATAGCCCTCAATGCAAAGGCTCTAGACGCAAATATTGGTGTGAGAGCTAATTCAATCAAGGAAACACTGCATGTTGGTGAAGGGCATATTGAAGAAGGATCAGCCGAGTGGTTCTTGTGGGAGAACAACTCCATTTGGCTCACTAACTTCACACACCATCAGGCTTCCAAGCAGCTCTCAAGGAAACTCAGTTTTCACACTCTATGCTTAGTGCCCTTTGAGTGCATTATCTAGGAATGAACCTGGTAGAGCATCCCACACAAACGAATGCTCCACATGCGGGTTTCACATGCCACCAACTCCACATTCACAGGCAACTTCAGCGCCACAGCCGTTTTCAGATAGCCCTCAATGCAAAGGCTCTAGACGCAAATATTGGTGTGAGAGCTAATTCAATCAAGGAAACACTGCATGTTGGTGAAGGGCATATTGAAGAAGGATCAGCCGAGTGGTTCTTGTGGGAGAACAACTCCATTTGGCTCACTAACTTCACACACCATCAGGCTTCCAAGCAGCTCTCAAGGAAACTCAGTTTTCACACTCTATGCTTAGTGCCCTTTGAGTGCATTATCTAGGAATGAACCTGGTAGAGCATCCCACACAAACGAATGCTCCACATGCGGGTTTCACATGCCACCAACTCCACATTCACAGGCAACTTCAGCGCCACAGCCGTTTTCAGATAGCCCTCAATGCAAAGGCTCTAGACGCAAATATTGGTGTGAGAGCTAATTCAATCAAGGAAACACTGCATGTTGGTGAAGGGCATATTGAAGAAGGATCAGCCGAGTGGTTCTTGTGGGAGAACACCTCCATTTGGCTCACTAACTTCACACACCATCAGGCTTCCAAGCAGCTCTCAAGGAAACTCACTTTTCACACTCTATGCTTAGTGCCCTTTGAGTGCATTATCTAGGAATGAACCTGGTAGAGCATCCCACACAAACGAATGCTCCACATGCGGGTTTCACATGCCACCAACTCCACATTTACAGGCAACTTCAGCGCCACAGCCGTTTTCAGATAGCCCTCAATGCAAAGGCTCTAGACGCAAATATTGGTGTGAGAGCTAATTCAATCAAGGAAACACTGCATGCTGGTGAAGGGCATATTGAAGAAGGATCAGCCGAGTGGTTCTTGTGGGAGAACAACTCCATTTGGCTCACTAACTTCACACACCATCAGGCTTCCAAGCATCTCTCAAGGAAACTCAGTTTTCACACTCTATGCTTAGTGCCCTTTGTATGGCTAGGACTGAAATGAACCTGGTAGAGCATCCCAAACAAACGAATGCTCCACATGCGGGTTTCACATGCCACCAACTCCACATTCTCAGGCAACTTCAGCGCCACAGCCGTTTTCAGATAGCCCTCAATGCAAAGGCTCTAGACGCAAATATTGGTGTGAGAGCTAATTCAATCAAGGAAACACTGCATGTTGGTGAAGGGCATATTGAAGAAGGATCAGCCGAGTGGTTCTTGTGGGAGAACACCTCCATTTGGCTCACTAACTTCACACACCATCAGGCTTCTGAGCAGCTCTCAAGGAAACTCAGTTTTCACACTCTATGCTTAGTGCTCTTTGTGTGCCTAGGACTGAAATGAAGGTTGGTCAGCATCCCACACAAACGAATGCTCCACATGCGGGTTTCACATGCCACCAACTCCACATTCTCAGGCAACTTCAGCGCCACAGCCGTTTTCAGATAGCCCTCAATGCAAAGGCTCTAGACGCAAATATTGGTGTGAGAGCTAATTCAATCAAGGAAACACTGCATGTTGGTGAAGGGCATATTGAAGAAGGATCAGCCGAGTGGTTCTTGTGTGAGAACACCTCCATTTGGCTCACTAACTTCACACACCATCAGGCTTCTGAGCAGCTCTCAAGGAAACTCAGTTTTCACACTCTATGCTTAGTGCCCTTTGAGTGCATTATCTAGGAATGAACCTGGTAGAGCATCCCACACAAACGAATGCTCCACATGCGGGTTTCACATGCCACCAACTCCACACTCACAGGCAACTTCAGCGCCACAGCCGTTTTCAGATAGCCCTCAATGCAAAGGCTCTAGACGCAAATATTGGTGTGAGAGCTAATTCAATCAAGGAAACACTGCATGTTGGTGAAGGGCATATTGAAGAAGGATCAGCCGAGTGGTTCTTGTGGGAGAACAACTCCATTTGGCTCACTAACTTCACACACCATCAGGCTTCCAAGCAGCTCTCAAGGAAACTCAGTTTTCACACTCTATGCTTAGTGCCCTTTGAGTGCATTATCTAGGAATGAACCTGGTAGAGCATCCCACACAAACGAATGCTCCACATGCGGGTTTCACATGCCACCAACTCCACACTCACAGGCAACTTCAGCGCCACAGCCGTTTTCAGATAGCCCTCAATGCAAAGGCTCTAGACGCAAATATTGGTGTGAGAGCTAATTCAATCAAGGAAACACTGCATGTTGGTGAAGGGCATATTGAAGAAGGATCAGCCGAGTGGTTCTTGTGGGAGAACAACTCCATTTGGCTCACTAACTTCACACACCATCAGGCTTCCAAGCAGCTCTCAAGGAAACTCAGTTTTCACACTCTATGCTTAGTGCCCTTTGTATGGCTAGGACTGAAATGAACCTGGTAGAGCATCCCACACAAACGAATGCTCCACATGCGGGTTTCACATGCCACCAACTCCACATTCACAGGCAAATTCAGCGCCACAGCCATTTTCAGATAGCCCTCAATGCAAAGGCTCTAGACGCAAATATTGGTGTGAGAGCTAATTCAATCAAGGAAACACTGCATGTTGGTGAAGGACATATTGAAGAAGGATCAGCCGAGTGGTTCTTGTGGGAGAACACCTCCATTTGGCTCACTAACTTCACACACCATCAGGCTTCCGAGCAGCTCTCAAGGAAACTCAGTTTTCACACTCTATGCTTAGTGCCCTTTGAGTGCATTATCTAGGAATGAACCTGGTAGAGCATCCCACACAAACGAATGCTCCACATGCGGGTTTCACATGCCACCAACTCCACATTTACAGGCAACTTCAGCGCCACAGCCGTTTTCAGATAGCCCTCAATGCCAAGGCTCTAGACGCAAATATTGGTGTGAGAGCTAATTCAATCAAGGAAACACTGCATGTTGGTGAAGGGCATATTGAAGAAGGATCAGCCGAGTGGTTCTTGTGGGAGAACAATTCCATTTGGCTCACTAACTTCACACACCATCAGGCTTCCAAGCAGCTCTCAAGGAAACTCAGTTTTCACACTCTATGCTTAGTGCCCTTTGAGTGCATTATCTAGGAATGAACCTGGTAGAGCATCCCACACAAACGAATGCTCCACATGCGGGTTTCACATGCCACCAACTCCACATTCACAGGCAACTTCAGCGCCACAGCCGTTTTCAGATAGCCCTCAATGCAAAGGCTCTAGACGCAAATATTGGTGTGAGAGCTAATTCAATCAAGGAAACACTGCATGTTGGTGAAGGGCATATTGAAGAAGGATCAGCCGAGTGGTTCTTGTGGGAGAACAACTCCATTTGGCTCACTAACTTCACACACCATCAGGCTTCCAAGCAGCTCTCAAGGAAACTCAGTTTTCACACTCTATGCTTAGTGCCCTTTGAGTGCATCATCTAGGAATGAACCTGGTAGAGCATCCCACACAAACGAATGCTCCACATGCGGGTTTCACATGCCACCAACTCCACATTCACAGGCAACTTCAGCGCCACAGCCGTTTTCAGATAGCCCTCAATGCCAAGGCTCTAGACGCAAATATTGGTGTGAGAGCTAATTCAATCAAGGAAACACTGCATGTTGGTGAAGGGCATATTGAAGAAGGATCAGCCGAGTGGTTCTTGTGGGAGAACAACTCCATTTGGCTCACTAACTTCACACCATCAGGCTTCCAAGCAGCTCTCAAGGAAACTCAGTTTTCACACTCTATGCTTAGTGCCCTTTGAGTGCATTATCTAGGAATGAACCTGGTAGAGCATCCCACACAAACGAATGCTCCACATGCGGGTTTCACATGCCACCACCTCCACACTCACAGGCAACTTCAGCGCCACAGCCATTTTCAGATAGCCCTCAATGCAAAGGCTCTAGACGCAAATATTGGTGTGAGAGCTAATTCAATCAAGGAAACACTGCATGTTGGTGAAGGGCATATTGAAGAAAGATCAGCCGAGTGGTTCTTGTGGGAGAACAACTCCATTTGGCTCACTAACTTCACACACCATCAGGCTTCCAAGCAGCTCTCAAGGAAACTCAGTTTTCACACTCTATGCTTAGTGCCCTTTGAGTGCATTATCTAGGAATGAACCTGGTAGAGCATCCCACACAAACGAATGCTCCACATGCGGGTTTCACATGCCACCAACTCCACATTCACAGGCAACTTCAGCGCCACAGCCGTTTTCAGATAGCCCTCAATGCAAAGGCTCTAGATGCAAATATTGGTGTGAGAGCTAATTCAATCAAGGAAACACTGCATGTTGGTGAAGGGCATATTGAAGAAGGATCAGCCGAGTGGTTCTTGTGGGAGAACAACTCCATTTGGCTCACTAACTTCACACACCATCAGGCTTCCAAGCAGCTCTCAAGGAAACTCACTTTTCACACTCTATGCTTAGTGCCCTTTGAGTCCATTATCTAGGAATGAACCTGGTAGAGCATCCCACACAAACGAATGCTCCACATGCGGGTTTCACATGCCACCAACTCCACATTCACAGGCAACTTCAGCGCCACAGCCGTTTTCAGATAGCCCTCAATGCAAAGGCTCTAGACGCAAATATTGGTGTGAGAGCTAATTCAATCAAGGAAACACTGCATGTTGGTGAAGGGCATATTGAAGAAGGATCAGCCGAGTGGTTCTTGTGGGAGAACAACTCCATTTGGCTCACTAACTTCACACACCATCAGGCTTCCAAGCATCTCTCAAGGAAACTCAGTTTTCACACTCTATGCTTAGTGCCCTTTGTATGGCTAGGACTGAAATGAACCTGGTAGAGCATCCCAAACAAACGAATGCTCCACATGCGGGTTTCACATGCCACCAACTCCACATTCTCAGGCAACTTCAGCGCCACAGCCGTTTTCAGATAGCCCTCAATGCAAAGGCTCTAGACGCAAATATTGGTGTGAGAGCTAATTCAATCAAGGAAACACTGCATGTTGGTGAAGGGCATATTGAAGAAGGATCAGCCGAGTGGTTCTTGTGGGAGAACAACTCCATTTGGCTCACTAACTTCACACACCATCAGGCTTCTGAGCAGCTCTCAAGGAAACTCAGTTTTCACACTCTATGCTTAGTGCCCTTTGAGTGCATTATCTAGGAATGAACCTGGTAGAGCATCCCACACAAACGAATGCTCCACATGCGGGTTTCACATGCCACCAACTCCACATTCACAGGCAACTTCAGCGCCACAGACGTTTTCAGATAGCCCTCAATGCAAAGGCTCTAGACGCAAATATTGGTGTGAGAGCTAATTCAATCAAGGAAACACTGCATGTTGGTGAAGGGCATATTGAAGAAGGATCAGCCGAGTGGTTCTTGTGGGAGAACAACTCCATTTGGCTCACTAACTTCACACCATCAGGCTTCCAAGCAGCTCTCAAGGAAACTCAGTTTTCACACTCTATGCTTAGTGCCCTTTGAGTGCATTATCTAGGAATGAACCTGGTAGAGCATCCCACACAAACGAATGCTCCACATGCGGGTTTCACATGCCAAAACCTCCACATACACAGGCAACTTCAGCGCCACAGCCGTTTTCAGATAGCCCTCAATGCAAAGGCTCTAGACGCAAATATTGGTGTGAGAGCTAATTCAATCAAGGAAACACTGCATGTTGGTGAAGGGCATATTGAAGAAGGATCAGCCGAGTGGTTCTTGTGGGAGAACAACTCCATTTGGCTCACTAACTTCACACACCATCAGGCTTCCAAGCAGCTCTCAAGGAAACTCAGTTTTCACACTCTATGCTTAGTGCCCTTTGAGTGCATTATCTAGGAATGAACCTGGTAGAGCATCCCACACAAACGAATGCTCCACATGCGGGTTTCACATGCCACCAACTCCACATTCACAGGCAACTTCAGCGCCACAGCCGTTTTCAGATAGCCCTCAATGCAAAGGCTCTAGACGCAAATATTGGTGTGAGAGCTAATTCAATCAAGGAAACACTGCATGTTGGTGAAGGGCATATTGAAGAATGATCAGCCGAGTGGTTCTTGTGGGAGAACAACTCCATTTGGCTCACTAACTTCACACACCATCAGGCTTCCAAGCAGCTCTCAAGGAAACTCAGTTTTCACACTCTATGCTTAGTGCCCTTTGAGTGCATTATCTAGGAATGAACCTGGTAGAGCATCCCACACAAACGAATGCTCCACATGCGGGTTTCACATGCCACCAACTCCACATTCACAGGCAACTTCAGCGCCACAGCCGTTTTCAGATAGCCCTCAATGCAAAGGCTCTAGACGCAAATATTGGTGTGAGAGCTAATTCAATCAAGGAAACACTGCATGTTGGTGAAGGGCATATTGAAGAAGGATCAGCCGAGTGGTTCTTGTGGGAGAACACCTCCATTTGGCTCACTAACTTCACACACCATCAGGCTTCCAAGCAGCTCTCAAGGAAACTCAGTTTTCACACTCTATGCTTAGTGCCCTTTGAGTGCATTATCTAGGAATGAACCTGGTAGAGCATCCCACACAAATGAATGCTCCACATGCGGGTTTCACATGCCACCAACTCCACATTTACAGGCAACTTCAGCGCCACAGCCGTTTTCAGATAGCCCTCAATGCAAAGGCTCTAGACGCAAATATTGGTGTGAGAGCTAATTCAATCAAGGAAACACTGCATGCTGGTGAAGGGCATATTGAAGAATGATCAGCCGAGTGGTTCTTGTGGGAGAACAACTCCATTTGGCTCACTAACTTCACACACCATCAGGCTTCCAAGCATCTCTCAAGGAAACTCAGTTTTCACACTCTATGCTTAGTGCCCTTTGTATGGCTACGACTGAAATGAACCTGGTAGAGCATCCCAAACAAACGAATGCTCCACATGCGGGTTTCACATGCCACCAACTCCACATTCTCAGGCAACTTCAGCGCCACAGCCGTTTTCAGATAGCCCTCAATGCAAAGGCTCTAGACGCAAATATTGGTGTGAGAGCTAATTCAATCAAGGAAACACTGCATGTTGGTGAAGGGCATATTGAAGAAGGATCAGCCGAGTGGTTCTTGTGGGAGAACACCTCCATTTGGCTCACTAACTTCACACACCATCAGGCTTCTGAGCAGCTCTCAAGGAAACTCAGTTTTCACACTCTATGCTTAGTGCTCTTTGTGTGCCTAGGACTGAAATGAAGGTTGGTCAGCATGCCACACAAACGAATGCTCCACATGCGGGTTTCACATGCCACCAACTCCACATTCTCAGGCAACTTCAGCGCCACAGCCGTTTTCAGATAGCCCTCAATGCAAAGGCTCTAGACGCAAATATTGGTGTGAGAGCTAATTCAATCAAGGAAACACTGCATGTTGGTGAAGGGCATATTGAAGAAGGATCAGCCGAGTGGTTCTTGTGGGAGAACAATTCCATTTGGCTCACTAACTTCACACACCATCAGGCTTCCAAGCAGCTCTCAAGGAAACTCAGTTTTCACACTCTATGCTTAGTGCCCTTTGAGTGCATTATCTAGGAATGAACCTGGTAGAGCATCCCACACAAACGAATGCTCCACATGCGGGTTTCACATGCCACCAACTCCACATTCACAGGCAACTTCAGCGCCACAGCCGTTTTCAGATAGCCCTCAATGCAAAGGCTCTAGACGCAAATATTGGTGTGAGAGCTAATTCAATCAAGGAAACACTGCATGTTGGTGAAGGGCATATTGAAGAAGGATCAGCCGAGTGGTTCTTGTGGGAGAACAACTCCATTTGGCTCACTAACTTCACACACCATCAGGCTTCCAAGCAGCTCTCAAGGAAACTCAGTTTTCACACTCTATGCTTAGTGCCCTTTGAGTGCATCATCTAGGAATGAACCTGGTAGAGCATCCCACACAAACGAATGCTCCACATGCGGGTTTCACATGCCACCAACTCCACATTCACAGGCAACTTCAGCGCCACAGCCGTTTTCAGATAGCCCTCAATGCAAAGGCTCTAGACGCAAATATTGGTGTGAGAGCTAATTCAATCAAGGAAACACTGCATGTTGGTGAAGGGCATATTGAAGAAGGATCAGCCGAGTGGTTCTTGTGGGAGAACAACTCCATTTGGCTCACTAACTTCACACCATCAGGCTTCCAAGCAGCTCTCAAGGAAACTCAGTTTTCACACTCTATGCTTAGTGCCCTTTGAGTGCATTATCTAGGAATGAACCTGGTAGAGCATCCCACACAAACGAATGCTCCACATGCGGGTTTCACATGCCACCACCTCCACACTCACAGGCAACTTCAGCGCCACAGCCATTTTCAGATAGCCCTCAATGCAAAGGCTCTAGACGCAAATATTGGTGTGAGAGCTAATTCAATCAAGGAAACACTGCATGTTGGTGAAGGGCATATTGAAGAAAGATCAGCCGAGTGGTTCTTGTGGGAGAACAACTCCATTTGGCTCACTAACTTCACACACCATCAGGCTTCCAAGCAGCTCTCAAGGAAACTCAGTTTTCACACTCTATGCTTAGTGCCCTTTGAGTGCATTATCTAGGAATGAACCTGGTAGAGCATCCCACACAAACGAATGCTCCACATGCGGGTTTCACATGCCACCAACTCCACATTCACAGGCAACTTCAGCGCCACAGCCGTTTTCAGATAGCCCTCAATGCAAAGGCTCTAGATGCAAATATTGGTGTGAGAGCTAATTCAATCAAGGAAACACTGCATGTTGGTGAAGGGCATATTGAAGAAGGATCAGCCGAGTGGTTCTTGTGGGAGAACAACTCCATTTGGCTCACTAACTTCACACACCATCAGGCTTCCAAGCAGCTCTCAAGGAAACTCAGTTTTCACACTCTATGCTTAGTGCCCTTTGAGTCCATTATCTAGGAATGAACCTGGTAGAGCATCCCACACAAACGAATGCTCCACATGCGGGTTTCACATGCCACCAACTCCACATTCACAGGCAACTTCAGCGCCACAGCCGTTTTCAGATAGCCCTCAATGCAAAGGCTCTAGACGCAAATATTGGTGTGAGAGCTAATTCAATCAAGGAAACACTGCATGTTGGTGAAGGGCATATTGAAGAAGGATCAGCCGAGTGGTTCTTGTGGGAGAACAACTCCATTTGGCTCACTAACTTCACACCATCAGGCTTCCAAGCAGCTCTCAAGGAAACTCAGTTTTCACACTCTATGCTTAGTGCCCTTTGAGTGCATTATCTAGGAATGAACCTGGTAGAGCATCCCACACAAACGAATGCTCCACATGCGGGTTTCACATGCCACCACCTCCACACTCACAGGCAACTTCAGCGCCACAGCCATTTTCAGATAGCCCTCAATGCAAAGGCTCTAGACGCAAATATTGGTGTGAGAGCTAATTCAATCAAGGAAACACTGCATGTTGGTGAAGGGCATATTGAAGAAAGATCAGCCGAGTGGTTCTTGTGGGAGAACAACTCCATTTGGCTCACTAACTTCACACACCATCAGGCTTCCAAGCAGCTCTCAAGGAAACTCAGTTTTCACACTCTATGCTTAGTGCCCTTTGAGTGCATTATCTAGGAATGAACCTGGTAGAGCATCCCACACAAACGAATGCTCCACATGCGGGTTTCACATGCCACCAACTCCACATTCACAGGCAACTTCAGCGCCACAGCCGTTTTCAGATAGCCCTCAATGCAAAGGCTCTAGATGCAAATATTGGTGTGAGAGCTAATTCAATCAAGGAAACACTGCATGTTGGTGAAGGGCATATTGAAGAAGGATCAGCCGAGTGGTTCTTGTGGGAGAACAACTCCATTTGGCTCACTAACTTCACACACCATCAGGCTTCCAAGCAGCTCTCAAGGAAACTCACTTTTCACACTCTATGCTTAGTGCCCTTTGAGTCCATTATCTAGGAATGAACCTGGTAGAGCATCCCACACAAACGAATGCTCCACATGCGGGTTTCACATGCCACCAACTCCACATTCACAGGCAACTTCAGCGCCACAGCCGTTTTCAGATAGCCCTCAATGCAAAGGCTCTAGACGCAAATATTGGTGTGAGAGCTAATTCAATCAAGGAAACACTGCATGTTGGTGAAGGGCATATTGAAGAAGGATCAGCCGAGTGGTTCTTGTGGGAGAACAACTCCATTTGGCTCACTAACTTCACACACCATCAGGCTTCCAAGCATCTCTCAAGGAAACTCAGTTTTCACACTCTATGCTTAGTGCCCTTTGTATGGCTAGGACTGAAATGAACCTGGTAGAGCATCCCAAACAAACGAATGCTCCACATGCGGGTTTCACATGCCACCAACTCCACATTCTCAGGCAACTTCAGCGCCACAGCCGTTTTCAGATAGCCCTCAATGCAAAGGCTCTAGACGCAAATATTGGTGTGAGAGCTAATTCAATCAAGGAAACACTGCATGTTGGTGAAGGGCATATTGAAGAAGGATCAGCCGAGTGGTTCTTGTGGGAGAACAACTCCATTTGGCTCACTAACTTCACACACCATCAGGCTTCTGAGCAGCTCTCAAGGAAACTCAGTTTTCACACTCTATGCTTAGTGCCCTTTGAGTGCATTATCTAGGAATGAACCTGGTAGAGCATCCCACACAAACGAATGCTCCACATGCGGGTTTCACATGCCACCAACTCCACATTCACAGGCAACTTCAGCGCCACAGACGTTTTCAGATAGCCCTCAATGCAAAGGCTCTAGACGCAAATATTGGTGTGAGAGCTAATTCAATCAAGGAAACACTGCATGTTGGTGAAGGGCATATTGAAGAAGGATCAGCCGAGTGGTTCTTGTGGGAGAACAACTCCATTTGGCTCACTAACTTCACACCATCAGGCTTCCAAGCAGCTCTCAAGGAAACTCAGTTTTCACACTCTATGCTTAGTGCCCTTTGAGTGCATTATCTAGGAATGAACCTGGTAGAGCATCCCACACAAACGAATGCTCCACATGCGGGTTTCACATGCCAAAACCTCCACATACACAGGCAACTTCAGCGCCACAGCCGTTTTCAGATAGCCCTCAATGCAAAGGCTCTAGACGCAAATATTGGTGTGAGAGCTAATTCAATCAAGGAAACACTGCATGTTGGTGAAGGGCATATTGAAGAAGGATCAGCCGAGTGGTTCTTGTGGGAGAACAACTCCATTTGGCTCACTAACTTCACACACCATCAGGCTTCCAAGCAGCTCTCAAGGAAACTCAGTTTTCACACTCTATGCTTAGTGCCCTTTGAGTGCATTATCTAGGAATGAACCTGGTAGAGCATCCCACACAAACGAATGCTCCACATGCGGGTTTCACATGCCACCAACTCCACATTCACAGGCAACTTCAGCGCCACAGCCGTTTTCAGATAGCCCTCAATGCAAAGGCTCTAGACGCAAATATTGGTGTGAGAGCTAATTCAATCAAGGAAACACTGCATGTTGGTGAAGGGCATATTGAAGAAGGATCAGCCGAGTGGTTCTTGTGGGAGAACAACTCCATTTGGCTCACTAACTTCACACACCATCAGGCTTCCAAGCAGCTCTCAAGGAAACTCAGTTTTCACACTCTATGCTTAGTGCCCTTTGAGTGCATTATCTAGGAATGAACCTGGTAGAGCATCCCACACAAACGAATGCTCCACATGCGGGTTTCACATGCCACCAACTCCACATTCACAGGCAACTTCAGCGCCACAGCCGTTTTCAGATAGCCCTCAATGCAAAGGCTCTAGACGCAAATATTGGTGTGAGAGCTAATTCAATCAAGGAAACACTGCATGTTGGTGAAGGGCATATTGAAGAAGGATCAGCCGAGTGGTTCTTGTGGGAGAACACCTCCATTTGGCTCACTAACTTCACACACCATCAGGCTTCCAAGCAGCTCTCAAGGAAACTCAGTTTTCACACTCTATGCTTAGTGCCCTTTGAGTGCATTATCTAGGAATGAACCTGGTAGAGCATCCCACACAAATGAATGCTCCACATGCGGGTTTCACATGCCACCAACTCCACATTTACAGGCAACTTCAGCGCCACAGCCGTTTTCAGATAGCCCTCAATGCAAAGGCTCTAGACGCAAATATTGGTGTGAGAGCTAATTCAATCAAGGAAACACTGCATGCTGGTGAAGGGCATATTGAAGAATGATCAGCCGAGTGGTTCCTGTGGGAGAACAACTCCATTTGGCTCACTAACTTCACACACCATCAGGCTTCCAAGCATCTCTCAAGGAAACTCAGTTTTCACACTCTATGCTTAGTGCCCTTTGTATGGCTACGACTGAAATGAACCTGGTAGAGCATCCCAAACAAACGAATGCTCCACATGCGGGTTTCACATGCCACCAACTCCACATTCTCAGGCAACTTCAGCGCCACAGCCGTTTTCAGATAGCCCTCAATGCAAAGGCTCTAGACGCAAATATTGGTGTGAGAGCTAATTCAATCAAGGAAACACTGCATGTTGGTGAAGGGCATATTGAAGAAGGATCAGCCGAGTGGTTCTTGTGGGAGAACACCTCCATTTGGCTCACTAACTTCACACACCATCAGGCTTCTGAGCAGCTCTCAAGGAAACTCAGTTTTCACACTCTATGCTTAGTGCTCTTTGTGTGCCTAGGACTGAAATGAAGGTTGGTCAGCATGCCACACAAACGAATGCTCCACATGCGGGTTTCACATGCCACCAACTCCACATTCTCAGGCAACTTCAGCGCCACAGCCGTTTTCAGATAGCCCTCAATGCAAAGGCTCTAGACGCAAATATTGGTGTGAGAGCTAATTCAATCAAGGAAACACTGCATGTTGGTGAAGGGCATATTGAAGAAGGATCAGCCGAGTGGTTCTTGTGTGAGAACACCTCCATTTGGCTCACTAACTTCACACACCATCAGGCTTCTGAGCAGCTCTCAAGGAAACTCAGTTTTCACACTCTATGCTTAGTGCCCTTTGAGTGCATTATCTAGGAATGAACCTGGTAGAGCATCCCACACAAACGAATGCTCCACATGCGGGTTTCACATGCCACCAACTCCACACTCACAGGCAACTTCAGCGCCACAGCCGTTTTCAGATAGCCCTCAATGCAAAGGCTCTAGACGCAAATATTGGTGTGAGAGCTAATTCAATCAAGGAAACACTGCATGTTGGTGAAGGGCATATTGAAGAAGGATCAGCCGAGTGGTTCTTGTGGGAGAACAACTCCATTTGGCTCACTAACTTCACACACCATCAGGCTTCCAAGCAGCTCTCAAGGAAACTCAGTTTTCACACTCTATGCTTAGTGCCCTTTGAGTGCATTATCTAGGAATGAACCTGGTAGAGCATCCCACACAAACGAATGCTCCACATGCGGGTTTCACATGCCACCAACTCCACACTCACAGGCAACTTCAGCGCCACAGCCGTTTTCAGATAGCCCTCAATGCAAAGGCTCTAGACGCAAATATTGGTGTGAGAGCTAATTCAATCAAGGAAACACTGCATGTTGGTGAAGGGCATATTGAAGAAGGATCAGCCGAGTGGTTCTTGTGGGAGAACAACTCCATTTGGCTCACTAACTTCACACACCATCAGGCTTCCAAGCAGCTCTCAAGGAAACTCAGTTTTCACACTCTATGCTTAGTGCCCTTTGTATGGCTAGGACTGAAATGAACCTGGTAGAGCATCCCACACAAACGAATGCTCCACATGCGGGTTTCACATGCCACCAACTCCACATTCACAGGCAAATTCAGCGCCACAGCCATTTTCAGATAGCCCTCAATGCAAAGGCTCTAGACGCAAATATTGGTGTGAGAGCTAATTCAATCAAGGAAACACTGCATGTTGGTGAAGGGCATATTGAAGAAGGATCAGCCGAGTGGTTCTTGTGGGAGAACACCTCCATTTGGCTCACTAACTTCACACACCATCAGGCTTCCGAGCAGCTCTCAAGGAAACTCAGTTTTCACACTCTATGCTTAGTGCCCTTTGAGTGCATTATCTAGGAATGAACCTGGTAGAGCATCCCACACAAACGAATGCTCCACATGCGGGTTTCACATGCCACCAACTCCACATTCACAGGCAACTTCAGCGCCACAGCCGTTTTCAGATAGCCCTCAATGCAAAGGCTCTAGACGCAAATATTGGTGTGAGAGCTAATTCAATCAAGGAAACACTGCATGTTGGTGAAGGGCATATTGAAGAAGGATCAGCCGAGTGGTTCTTGTGGGAGAACAACTCCGTTTGGCTCACTAACATCACACACCATCAGGCTTCCAAGCAGCTCTCAAGGAAACTCAGTTTTCACACTCTATGCTTAGTGCCCTT
Source organism: Ochotona princeps (assembly GCF_030435755.1). Classification (NCBI taxonomy): domain Eukaryota; kingdom Metazoa; phylum Chordata; class Mammalia; order Lagomorpha; family Ochotonidae; genus Ochotona; species Ochotona princeps. The sequence goes on from NW_026698257.1 coordinate 18,349, forward strand.
TGAGTGCATTATCTAGGAATGAACATGGTAGAGCATCCCACACAAACGAATGCTCCACATGCGGGTTTCACATGCCACCAACTCCACATTCACAGGCAACTTCAGCGCCACAGCCGTTTTCAGATAGCCCTCAATGCAAAGGCTCTAGACGCAAATATTGGTGTGAGAGCTAATTCAATCAAGGAAACACTGCATGTTGGTGAAGGGCATATTGAAGAAGGAATCAGCCTAGTGGTTCTTGTGGGAGAAAAACTCCATTTGGCTCACTAACGTCACACACCATCAGGCTTCCAAGCAGCTCTCAAGGAAACTCAGTTTTCACACTCTATGCTTAGTGCCCTTTGTATGGCTAGGACTGAAATGAACCTGGTAGAGCATCCCACACAAACGAATGCTCCACATGCGGGTTTCACATGCCACCAACTCCACATTCACAGGCAACTTCAGCGCCACAGCCGTTTTCAGATAGCCCTCAATGCAAAGGCTCTAGAGGCAAATATTGGTGTGAGAGCTAATTCAATCAAGGAAACACTGCATGTTGGTGAAGGGCATATTGAAGAAGGATCAGCCGAGTGGTTCTTGTGGGAGAACAACTCCATTTGGCTCACTAACTTCACACACCATCAGGCTTCCGAGCAGCTCTCAAGGAAACTCAGTTTTCACACTCTATGCTTAGTGCCCTTTGAGTGCATTATCTAGGAATGAACCTGGTAGAGCATCCCACACAAACGAATGCTCCACATGCGGGTTTCACATGCCACCACCTCCACACTCACAGGCAACTTCAGCGCCACCGCCATTTTCAGATAGCCCTCAATGCAAAGGCTCTAGACGCAAATATTGGTGTGAGAGCTAATTCAATCAAGGAAACACTGCATGTTGGTGAAGGGCATATTGAAGAAGGATCAGCCGAGTGGTTCTTGTGGGAGAACAACTCCATTTGGCTCACTAACTTCACACACCATCAGGCTTCCAAGCAGCTCTCAAGGAAACTCAGTTTTCACACTCTATGCTTAGTGCCCTTTGTATGGCTAGGACTGAATGAACCTGGTAGAGCATCCCACACAAACGAATGCTCCACATGCGGGTTTCACATGCCACCACCTCCACACTCACAGGCAACTTCAGCGCCACAGCCGTTTTCAGATAGCCCTCAATGCAAAGGCTCTAGACGCAAATATTGGTGTGAGAGCTAATTCAATCAAGGAAACACTGCATGTTGGTGAAGGGCATATTGAAGAAGGATCAGCCGAGTGGTTCTTGTGGAGAACACCTCCATTTGGCTCACTAACTTCACACACCATCAGGCTTCCAAGCAGCTCTCAAGGAAACTCAGTTTTCACACTCTATGCTTAGTGCCCTTTGAGTGCATTATCTAGGAATGAACCTGGTAGAGCATCCCACACAAACGAATGCTCCACATGCGGGTTTCACATGCCACCAACTCCACATTCACAGGCAACTTCAGCGCCACAGCCGTTTTCAGATAGCCCTCAATGCAAAGGCTCTAGACGCAAATATTGGTGTGAGAGCTAATTCAATCAAGGAAACACTGCATGTTGGTGAAGGGCATATTGAAGAAGGATCAGCCGAGTGGTTCTTGTGGGAGAACAACTCCATTTGGCTCACTAACTTCACACACCATCAGGCTTCCGAGCAGCTCTCAAGGAAACTCAGTTTTCACACTCTATGCTTAGTGCCCTTTGAGTGCATTATCTAGGAATGAACCTGGTAGAGCATCCCACACAAACGAATGCTCCACATGCGGGTTTCACATGCCACCACCTCCACACTCACAGGCAACTTCAGCGCCACAGCCATTTTCAGATAGCCCTCAATGCAAAGGCTCTAGACGCAAATATTGGTGTGAGAGCTAATTCAATCAGGAAACACTGCATGTTGGGGAAGGGCATATTGAAGAAAGATCAGCCGAGTGGTTCTTGTGGGAGAACATCTCCATTTGGCTCACTAACTTCACACACCATCAGGCTTCCAAGCAGCTCTCAAGGAAACTCAGTTTTCACACTCTATGCTTAGTGCCCTTTGTATGGCTAGGACTGAAATGAACCTGGTAGAGCATCCCACACAAACGAATGCTCCACATGCGGGTTTCACATGCCACCAACTCCACACTCACAGGCAACTTCAGCGCCACAGCCGTTTTCAGATAGCCCTCAATGCAAAGGCTCTAGACGCAAATATTGGTGTGAGAGCTAATTCAATCAAGGAAACACTGCATGTTGGTGAAGGGCATACTGAAGAAGGATCAGCCGAGTGGTTCTTGTGGGAGAACAACTCCATTTGGCTCACTAACTTCACACACCATCAGGCTTCCAAGCAGCTCTCAAGGAAACTCAGTTTTCACACTCTATGCTTAGTGCCCTTTGAGTGCATTATCTAGGAATGAACATGGTAGAGCATCCCACACTTACGAATGCTCCACTTGCGGGTTTCACATGCCACCAACTCCACATTCACAGGCAACTTCAGCGCCACAGCCGTTTTCAGATAGCCCTCAATGCAAAGGCTCTAGACGCAAATATTGGTGTGAGAGCTAATTCAATCAAGGAAACACTGCATGTTGGTGAAGGGCATATTGAAGAAGGATCAGCCGAGTGGTTCTTGTGGGAGAACAACTCCATTTGGCTCACTAACTTCACACACCATCAGGCTTCCAAGCAGCTCTCAAGGAAACTCAGTTTTCACACTCTATGCTTAGTGCCCTTTGTATGGCTACGACTGAAATGAACCTGGTAGAGCATCCCACACAAACGAATGCTCCACATGCGGGTTTCACATGCCACCAACTCCACATTCACAGGCAACTTCAGCGCCACAGCCGTTTTCAGATAGCCCTCAATGCAAAGGCTCTAGACGCAAATATTGGTGTGAGAGCTAATTCAATCAAGGAAACACTGCATGTTGGTGAAGGGCATATTGAAGAAGGATCAGCCGAGTGGTTCTTGTGGGAGAACAACTCCATTTGGCTCACTAACTTCACACACCATCAGGCTTCCGAGCAGCTCTCAAGGAAACTCAGTTTTCACACTCTATGCTTAGTGCCCTTTGAGTGCATTATCTAGGAATGAACCTGGTAGAGCATCCCACACAAACGAATGCTCCACATGCGGGTTTCACATGCCACCACCTCCACACTCACAGGCAACTTCAGCGCCACAGCCATTTTCAGATAGCCCTCAATGCAAAGGCTCTAGACGCAAATATTGGTGTGAGAGCTAATTCAATCAAGGAAACACTGCATGTTGGTGAAGGGCATATTGAAGAAAGATCAGCCGAGTGGTTCTTGTGGGAGAACATCTCCATTTGGCTCACTAACTTCACACACCATCAGGCTTCCAAGCAGCTCTCAAGGAAACTCAGTTTTCACACTCTATGCTTAGTGCCCTTTGTATGGCTAGGACTGAAATGAACCTGGTAGAGCATCCCACACAAACGAATGCTCCACATGCGGGTTTCACATGCCACCACCTCCACACTCACAGGCAACTTCAGCGCCACAGCCGTTTTCAGATAGCCCTCAATGCAAAGGCTCTAGACGCAAATATTGGTGTGAGAGCTAATTCAATCAAGGAAACACTGCATGTTGGTGAAGGGCATATTGAAGAAGGATCAGCCGAGTGGTTCTTGTGGGAGAACAACTCCATTTGGCTCACTAACTTCACACACCATCAGGCTTCCAAGCAGCTCTCAAGGAAACTCAGTTTTCACACTCTATGCTTAGTGCCCTTTGAGTGCATTATCCAGGAATGAACATGGTAGAGCATCCCACACTTACGAATGCTCCACTTGCGGGTTTCACATGCCACCAACTCCACATTCACAGGCAACTTCAGCGCCACAGCCGTTTTCAGATAGCCCTCAATGCAAAGGCTCTAGACGCAAATATTGGTGTGAGAGCTAATTCAATCAAGGAAACACTGCATGTTGGTGAAGGGCATATTGAAGAAGGATCAGCCGAGTGGTTCTTGTGGGAGAACAACTCCATTTGGCTCACTAACTTCACACACCATCAGGCTTCCAAGCAGCTCTCAAGGAAACTCAGTTTTCACACTCTATGCTTAGTGCCCTTTGTATGGCTAGGACTGAAATGAACCTGGTAGAGCATCCCACACAAACGAATGCTCCACATGCGGGTTTCACATGCCACCAACTCCACATTCACAGGCAACTTCAGCGCCACAGCCGTTTTCAGATAGCCCTCAATGCAAAGGCTCTAGACGCAAATATTGGTGTGAGAGCTAATTCAATCAAGGAAACACTGCATGTTGGTGAAGGGCATATTGAAGAAGGATCAGCCGAGTGGTTCTTGTGGGAGAACACCTCCATTTGGCTCACTAACTTCACACACCATCAGGCTTCCAAGCAGCTCTCAAGGAAACTCAGTTTTCACACTCTATGCTTAGTGCCCTTTGAGTGCATTATCTAGGAATGAACCTGGTAGAGCATCCCACACAAACGAATGCTCCACATGCGGGTTTCACATGCCACCACCTCCACACTCACAGGCAACTTCAGCACCACAGCCATTTTCAGATAGCCCTCAATGCAAAGGCTCTAGACGCAAATATTGGTGTGAGAGCTAATTCAATCAAGGAAACACTGCATGTTGGTGAAGGGCATATTGAAGAAGGATCAGCCGAGTGGTTCTTGTGGGAGAACAACTCCATTTGGCTCACTAACTTCTCACACCATCAGGCTTCCAAGCAGCTCTCAAGGAAACTCAGTTTTCACACTCTATGCTTAGTGCCCTTTGTATGGCTAGGACTGAAATGAACCTGGTAGAGCATCCCACACAAACGAATGCTCCACATGCGGGTTTCACATGCCACCAACTCCACATTCACAGGCAACTTCAGCGCCACAGCCGTTTTCAGATAGCCCTCAATGCAAAGGCTCTAGACGCAAATATTGGTGTGAGAGCTAATTCAATCAAGGAAACACTGCATGTTGGTGAAGGGCATATTGAAGAAGGATCAGCCGAGTGGTTCTTGTGGGAGAACAACTCCATTTGGCTCACTAACTTCACACACCATCAGGCTTCCAAGCAGCTCTCAAGGAAACTCAGTTTTCACACTCTATGCTTAGTGCCCTTTGAGTGCATTATCTAGGAATGAACCTGGTAGAGCATCCCACACAAACGAATGCTCCACATGCGGGTTTCACATGCCACCAACTCCACATTCACAGGCAACTTCAGCGCCACAGCCGTTTTTCAGATAGCCCTCAATGCAAAGGCTCTAGACGCAAATATTGGTGTGAGAGCTAATTCAATCAAGGAAACACTGCATGTTGGTGAAGGGCATATTGAAGAAGGATCAGCCGAGTGGTTCTTGTATGAGAACAACTCCATTTGGCTCACTAACATCACACACCATCAGGCTTCCAAGCAGCTCTCAAGGAAACTCAGTTTTCACACTCTATGCTTAGTGCCCTTTGAGTGCATTATCTACGAATGAACATGGTAGAGCATCCCACACTTACGAATGCTCCACATGCGGGTTTCACATGCCACCAACTCCACATTCACAGGCAACTTCAGCGCCACAGCCGTTTTCAGATAGCCCTCAATGCAAAGGCTCTAGACGCAAATATTGGTGTGAGAGCTAATTCAATCAAGGAAACACTGCATGTTGGTGAAGGGCATATTGAAGAAGGATCAGCCGAGTGGTTCTTGTGGGAGAACAACTCCATTTGGCTCACTAACTTCACACACCATCAGGCTTCCAAGCAGCTCTCAAGGAAACTCAGTTTTCACACTCTATGCTTAGTGCCCTTTGTATGGCTAGGACTGAAATGAACCTGGTAGAGCATCCCACACAAACGAATGCTCCACATGCGGGTTTCACATGCCACCAACTCCACATTCACAGGCAACTTCAGCGCCACAGCCGTTTTCAGATAGCCCTCAATGCAAAGGCTCTAGACGCAAATATTGGTGTGAGAGCTAATTCAATCAAGGAAACACTGCATGTTGGTGAAGGGCATATTGAAGAAGGATCAGCCGAGTGGTTCTTGTGGGAGAACAACTCCATTTGGCTCACTAACTTCACACACCATCAGGCTTCCAAGCAGCTCTCAAGGAAACTCAGTTTTCACACTCTATGCTTAGTACCCTTTGAGTGCATTATCTAGGAATGAACCTGGTAGAGCATCCCACACAAACGAATGCTCCACATGCGGGTTTCACATGCCACCAACTCCACATTCACAGGCAACTTCAGCGCCACAGCCGTTTTCAGATAGCCCTCAATGAAAAGGCTCCAGACGCAAATATTGGTGTGAGAGCTAATTCAATCAAGGAAACACTGCATGTTGGTGAAGGGCATATTGAAGAAGGATCAGCCGAGTGGTTCTTGTGGGAGAACAACTCCATTTGGCTCACTAACTTCACACACCATCAGGCTTCCAAGCAGCTCTCAAGGAAACTCCGTTTTCACACTCTATGCTTAGTGCCCTTTGAGTGCATTATCTAGGAATGAACCTGGTAGAGCATCCCACACAAACGAATGCTCCACTTGCGGGTTTCACATGCCACCAACTCCACATTCACAGGCAACTTCAGCGCCACAGCCGTTTTCAGATAGCCCTCAATGCAAAGGCTCTAGACGCAAATATTGGTGTGAGAGCTAATTCAATCAAGGAAACACTGCATGTTGGTGAAGGGCATATTGAAGAAGGATCAGCCGAGTGGTTCTTGTGGGAGAACAACTCCATTTGGCTCACTAACTTCACACACCATCAGGCTTCCAAGCAGCTCTCAAGGAAACTCAGTTTTCACACTCTATGCTTAGTGCCCTTTGTATGGCTAGGACTGAAATGAACCTGGTAGAGCATCCCACACAAACGAATGCTCCACATGCGGGTTTCACATGCCACCAACTCCACACTCACAGGCAACTTCAGCGCCACAGCACCGTTTTCAGATAGCCCTCAATGCAAAGGCTCTAGACGCAAATATTGGTGTGAGAGCTAATTCAATCAAGGAAACACTGCATGTTGGTGAAGGGCATATTGAAGAAGGATCAGCCGAGTGGTTCTTGTGGGAGAACAACTCCATTTGGCTCACTAACTTCACACACCATCAGGCTTCCAAGCAGCTCTCAAGGAAACTCAGTTTTCACACTCTATGCTTAGTGCCCTTTGAGTGCATTATCTAGGAATGAACCTGGTAGAGCATCCCACACAAACGAATGCTCCACATGCGGGTTTCACATGCCACCAACTCCACATTCACAGGCAACTTCAGCGCCACAGCCGTTTTCAGATAGCCCTCAATGCAAAGGCTCTAGACGCAAATATTGGTGTGAGAGCTAATTCAATCAAGGAAACACTGCATGTTGGTGAAGGGCATATTGAAGAAGGATCAGCCGAGTGGTTCTTGTGGGAGAACACCTCCATTTGGCTCACTAACTTCACACACCATCAGGCTTCCAAGCAGCTCTCAAGGAAACTCAGTTTTCACACTCTATGCTTAGTGCCCTTTGAGTGCATTATCTAGGAATGAACCTGGTAGAGCATTACACACAAACGAATGCTCCACATGCGGGTTTCACATGCCACCACCTCCACACTCACAGGCAACTTCAGCGCCACAGCCATTTTCAGATGGCCCTCAATGCAAAGGCTCTAGACGCAAATATTGGTGTGAGAGCTAATTCAATCAAGGAAACACTGCATGTTGGTGAAGGGCATATTGAAGAAGGATCAGCCGAGTGGTTCTTGTGGGAGAACAACTCCATTTGGCTCACTAACTTCTCATACCATCAGGCTTCCAAGCAGCTCTCAAGGAAACTCAGTTTTCACACTCTATGCTTAGTGCCCTTTGTATGGCTAGGACTGAAATGAACCTGGTAGAGCATCCCACACAAACGAATGCTCCACATGCGGGTTTCACATGCCACCAACTCCACATTCACAGGCAACTTCAGCGCCACAGCCGTTTTCAGATAGCCCTCAATGCAAAGGCTCTAGACGCAAATATTGGTGTGAGAGCTAATTCAATCAAGGAAACACTGCATGTTGGTGAAGGGCATATTGAAGAAGGATCAGCCGAGTGGTTCTTGTGGGAGAACAACTCCATTTGGCTCACTAACTTCACACACCATCAGGCTTCCAAGCAGCTCTCAAGGAAACTCAGTTTTCACACTCTATGCTTAGTGCCCTTTGAGTGCATTATCTAGGAATGAACCTGGTAGAGCATCCCACACAAACGAATGCTCCACATGCGGGTTTCACATGCCACCAACTCCACATTCACAGGCAACTTCAGCGCCACAGCCGTTTTCAGATAGCCCTCAATGCAAAGGCTCCAGACGCAAATATTGGTGTGAGAGCTAATTCAATCAAGGAAACACTGCATGTTGGTGAAGGGCATATTGAAGAAGGATCAGCCGAGTGGTTCTTGTGGGAGAACAACTCCATTTGGCTCACTAACTTCACACACCATCAGGCTTCCAAGCAGCTCTCAAGGAAACTCAGTTTTCACACTCTATGCTTAGTGCCCTTTGAGTGCATTATCTAGGAATGAACCTGGTAGAGCATCCCACACAAACGAATGCTCCACATGCGGGTTTCACATGCCACCAACTCCACATTCACAGGCAACTTCAGCGCCACAGCCGTTTTCAGATAGCCCTCAATGCAAAGGCTCTAGACGCAAATATTGGTGTGAGAGCTAATTCAATCAAGGAAACACTGCATGTTGGTGAAGGGCATATTGAAGAAGGATCAGCCGAGTGGTTCTTGTGGGAGAACAACTCCATTTGGCTCACTAACATCACACACCATCAGGCTTCCAAGCAGCTCTCAAGGAAACTCAGTTTTCACACTCTATGCTTAGTGCCCTTTGAGTGCATTATCTAGGAATGAACATGGTAGAGCATCCCACACTTACGAATGCTCCACTTGCGGGTTTCACATGCCACCAACTCCACATTCACAGGCAACTTCAGCGCCACAGCCGTTTTCAGATAGCCCTCAATGCAAAGGCTCTAGACGCAAATATTGGTGTGAGAGCTAATTCAATCAAGGAAACACTGCATGTTGGTGAAGGGCATATTGAAGAAGGATCAGCCGAGTGGTTCTTGTGGGAGAACAACTCCATTTGGCTCACTAACTTCACACACCATCAGGCTTCCAAGCAGCTCTCAAGGAAACTCAGTTTTCACACTCTATGCTTAGTGCCCTTTGAGTGCATTATCTAGGAATGAACCTGGTAGAGCATCCCACACAAACGAATGCTCCACATGCGGGTTTCACATGCCACCACCTCCACATTCACAGGCAACTTCAGCGCCACAGCCGTTTTCAGATAGCCCTCAATGCAAAGGCTCTAGACGCAAATATTGGTGTGAGAGCTAATTCAATCAAGGAAACACTGCATGTTGGTGAAGGGCATATTGAAGAAGGATCAGCCGAGTGGTTCTTGTGGGAGAACAACTCCATTTGGCTCACTAACTTCACACACCATCAGGCATCCAAGCAGCTCTCAAGGAAACTCAGTTTTCACACTCTATGCTTAGTGCCCTTTGAGTGCATTATCTAGGAATGAACCTGGTAGAGCATCCCACACAAACGAATGCTCCACATGCGGGTTTCACATGCCACCAACTCCACATTCACAGGCAACTTCAGCGCCACAGCCGTTTTCAGATAGCCCTCGATGCAAAGGCTCTAGACGCAAATATTGGTGTGAGAGCTAATTCAATCAAGGAAACACTGCATGTTGGTGAAGGGCATATTGAAGAAGGATCAGCCGAGTGGTTCTTGTGGGAGAACAACTCCATTTGGCTCACTAACTTCACACACCATCAGGCTTCCAAGCAGCTCTCAAGGAAACTCAGTTTTCACACTCTATGCTTAGTGCCCTTTGAGTGCATTATCTAGGAATGAACCTGGTAGAGCATCCCACACAAACGAATGCTCCACATGCGGGTTTCACATGCCACCAACTCCACATTCACAGGCAACTTCAGCGCCACAGCCGTTTTCAGATAGCCCTCAATGCAAAGGCTCTAGACGCAAATATTGGTGTGAGAGCTAATTCAATCAAGGAAACACTGCATGTTGTTGAAGGGCATATTGAAGAAGGATCAGCCGAGTGGTTCTTGTGGGAGAACAACTCCATTTGGCTCACTAACTTCACACACCATCAGGCTTCCAAGCAGCTCTCAAGGAAACTCAGTTTTCACACTCTATGCTTAGTGCCCTTTTTATGGCTACGACTTAAATGAACCTGGTAGAGCATCCCACACAAACGAATGCTCCACATGCGGGTTTCACATGCCACCAACTCCACATTCACAGGCAACTTCAGCGCCACAGCCGTTTTCAGATAGCCCTCAATGCAAAGGCTCTAGACGCAAATATTGGTGTGAGAGCTAATTCAATCAAGGAAACACTGCATGTTGGTGAAGGCATATTGAAGAAGGATCAGCCGAGTGGTTCTTGTGGGAGAACACCA